>NW_024608115.1:0-49606 GCF_018296145.1 Oncorhynchus tshawytscha
GGTCCACATAGGCTACACTGTTGCAGTTTTCTACAACTTTACAATAGTTGTGTTTTGTCCAAAGAAAACGAATGAACACATACAACTGCTATTAATGTAACAGGCAAAAGGACATGCCAATACGCCTGTTTATCATAACAGATGGGTTAATTACAAAAACATGCCTAGGATTATATCTGATTCTGATCTATGCTCAAATGCCACCATCAATTTAATGGAAAATTTGACATTTTGAGAGATTAAAATCTTGACTTACATGCTGCCACAATGACCGTGAGTTGATCCGATGTTAACTGAGAGGGGGTGGTTGGAGTTGCAGCGGTGGACATCTCTGGCGAATAGACTATCTATACCCAATTGAATCATGAAGTCAGAGGGTAAAATGGGACTGTTTTCATCAAAGGGAGCGAGATCATAGATTCTGATTATTTTCCTTCTCCCTTGTACTATTCCAATGCAAGAGAGACGAGCTCCAAACAAGAGTCGGATAAGGAAAACTCACGTCGGTAAACTTGCCACAGTATTTGAGTCCTAGGGCGCACTGTCGCGCTCTCAAATTCCGTGACGTCGCCGGGCACCGGACAACAAACAGTCCTTGTACGATGTTGATAGACACGCGCGCGCAGTCGCCAAGGAGGCAACTTCATAATGTTGAGACAATGTAATAAAGGTTTTTCTGTTGCATTTTCTTGACAGATCATAGGCTAAATCCAACTTTACTCGATCAATCATTCAGAAATGCACTAGTTTGTATTCTTCATGACAGACTAGATAGGTTTAACCATCAACCAGACTATAACACAATAAAGCAAATAGTTTATGTATTTTATTAAATGTAACTTGTTAACTACGTTCACACAACATCACGCTTTACAATATCTTAAAGTTTACAAAGTAAGAAGCCTAAATAGTTATCTTGGTTGGGAATCCCAATATTAGGGTCCAAATCAGCCAGGAGGACATCACATTCCAGCGTTGTAGTCACAGTTTACCTTGGAGATGCCTGTGATGGGATAGTGTGCAATGAGAGGGAACAGCCTGTTGGTGGAGTCCAAAACTGCATCTCTGCTACATGTACAGTTCCTTCGGAAAGTATTCAGACCCCTTTGACTTTTTCCACAGCCTTATTCTAAAATGTATTAAATAGTTTCCCCCCTCATCAATCTACACATAATACCCCAAAATGACAAAGCAAAAACAGGTTATTAGAAATGTTAGCTAATTTATTTAAAAAAATTAAAAACGAAATATTACATTTACATAAGTTGTCACGCCTGCTCACACTCCTCCACTCTGTCTGCCTATCATTTTGTTTAAAAAAAAATCATATTTAAAAAAAAATACTTTGACCCTTTTTCATGTTATCCAATTAGAAGTTACAGTCTTGTCTCATTGCGGCAACTCCCATACGGACTTGGGAGAGGCGAAGGTCAAGAAACATGACCCAACCAAGTCACACTGCTTCTTGACACAATGCCCGCTTAACCCGGAAGCCAGCCACACCAATGTGTGGGAACAAACACTGTAGATCTGGTGACCGTGTCAGCGTGCATGCGCATGGCCCTCCACGCTAGAGCGCGATGGGACAGGGACATCCTTGCCGGCCAAGCCCTCCCATAACCCGGACACTGCTACAGAGCCTGGACTTGAACCAGGATCTCTAGTGCCACAGCTAGCACCTGTGATGCAGTGCCTTAGACCACTGTGCCACTCGGGAGGCCCAGGCTCCCCATCATTACCACACCTGTCACCATCATTATGCACATCAGCGCTCATTGAACTCCATTGCCTTGTTGATTGATCCTCCTATCTGTTTGTTCCTCAGTCAAATCCCCATGTCAGCATTGATGTCTTTATTTTCCCCCTGTCCAGACGCTGTTCCTGTTCTGTTTCATGTCTGTTGTTTATTAAATGTTCACCCACAGAATGCTGACACCAATATGTGAAGCATCAGGGAGTTCTTGTTTTTGTTGGCAACATCGGGTCCGGGTGCCGTCGCCGATGAAACCGGGGATGCCTCAGCTGGCTTGTCGGGCTTCCACGCCTTAGCTGGCTCGAGAGGTTTTCTTGCCTTGGTTGGCTCGGCAGACGTCATGCCTCAGCCGGCTCATCGGGCTCCCACGCCTAACCCGGCACCTCAGGCTCACCCAGGTGGCACCCCTGGGGGGGTACTGTCACTCCTGCTCCCGCTCCTCCTCTCTGGAGCTAGAGGGCGCCAGGCTGTCCATCATTACGCACACCTGTCACCATCATGTGCATCAGCACTCATTGGACTCACCTGGACTCCATTACCTTGTTGATTGCCCCTCCCATATCGGTTTGTTCTCTCGGTCAGATCCCTGTGTCAGCATTGATGTCGTTATTTTTCCCCTGTCCAGACGCTGTTCCTGTTCTGTTTCATGTCCATTGTTTATTCGTTGTTCCATTGTTTATTTATCCTCACATAAGTATTCAGACCCTTTACTCAGTACTTTGTTGAAGCACCTTTGGCAGCGATTACAGCCTCGAGTCTTCTTGGGTATGACGCTACAAGCTTGGCACACCTGTATTTGGGGAATTTCTCCCATTCTTCTCTCAGACGCTCTGTCAGGTTGGATGGGGAGTGTTGCTGCACAGCTATTTTCAGGTCTCTCCAGAGATGTTCAATCAGATTCAAGTCTGGGCTCTGGCTGGGCCACTCAAGGACATTGAGAGACTTGTCCCGAAGCCACTCCTGTGTTGTCTTGGCTGTGTGCTTAGGGTCGTTGTCCTGTTGGAAGGTGAACCTTTGCCCACAGTCTGAGGTCCTGAGCTCTCTGGAGTAGGTTTTCATCAAGGATCTCTCTGTACTTTGCTCTGTTCATCTTTGCCTCAATCCTGTCTAGTCACCCTGCTGCTGAAAAACATCCCCACAGCATATTGATGCCACCACCATGCTTCACTGTAGGGATGGTGCCAGGTTTCTTCCAGATGTGATGCTTGGCATTCAGGCCAAAGAGTTCAATCTTTGATTTGATCAGACCAAATAATCTTGTTTCTCATGGTCTGAGAGGCTTTAGGTGCCTTTTGGCAAACTCCAAGAGGGCTGTCATGTGCCTTTTTACTGTGAAGTGACTTCCGTCTGGCCACTCTACCATAAAGGCCTGATTGGTGGAGTGCTGCAGAGATGGTTGTCCTTCTGGAAGGTTCTCTCATCTCCACAGAGGAACTCTGAAGCTCTGTCAGAGTGACCATCGGGTTCATGGTTACCTCCCTGACCAAGGCCCGTCTCCCCCGATTGCTCAGTTTGGCTGGGCGGCCAGCTCTAGGAAGAGTCTTAGTGGTTCCAAACTTCTTCCATTTAAGAATGATGGAGGCCACTGTGTTCTTGGGGACCTTAAATGCTGCCAAATGTTTTTGGTACCCTTCCCCAGATCTGTGCCTTGACAAAATCCTGTCTCGGAGGCTCTACGGACAATTCCTTCGACCTCATGGCTTGGTTTTTGCTCTGACATGCACTGTCAACTGTGGGACCTTTATATAGACAGATGTGTGCCTTTCCAAATCATGTCCAATCAATTGAATTTACCACAAGTGGACTCCAATCAAGTTGTAGAAACATCTCAAGGATGATCAATGGAAACAGGATGCACTGAGCTCAATTTCGAGTCTCATAGCAAAGGGTCTGAATACTTATGTAAATAAGATATTTCTGTTTTTATTTTTAATACATTTGCAAAAATGTCTAAACCTGTTTTCACTTCGTCATTATGGGGTATTGTGTGTAGTTTGTTGAGGAACATGTTTTATTTAATCCATTTTAGAATAAGGCTGAAATGTAACAAAATGTGGAAAAAGTCAAGGTTCTGAATACTTTCCGAAGGCACTGTAGCTAAAGATTGGCACTGAGCTGCTTCAAGCTATAGCAAAATTATATAATCTGATTATCATTATATTTTGAAAAAGGATCCATATTATCATACTAGTTCATAATCTAATAAACCATAAGAGGATTGACAAAACGTTTGTAGAAAGGGCTGCACTTGTCATCCTTAAATGTAATTAGGAACACGCAAATAGCATTTTGTATTAACATTTAAATACATTCAATGCAATGTTATTACTAATGATGATATGACTTTAATTGTATTTGTTATTTTTCACACAGGGTCTCTGGTTATGTTCATCATATAAATGACACATTTTCTATAGAACTATATAGCTGTAAACCTATAACATTCAAATTGAAAAAAAAACAACAATATTTTAAACCATAATCAAACGTATTTTATAAGACTTAAACTCAGAATTAAACCAAAATGTGCAATCAGTAGCCTGCCTACAATTTCTAACCTGAGGAAATTCAAATCTATGACGTTACGTGCGCGTTGCTCAGACTTGCTTCTCTCCTCCCCTAGCAAACGCTCAAGAAAACTAGAATTGGAAAAATGGTGGCCAGCGTCAGAGTGCAGAAGCTTCTCCGACGATACAAACTAGCGATTGCCGCCGCGTTAACGATTCTTCTGATTCAAGGGCTAGTAGTATGGAGTCTGAGAAGTCTCGAAGAGGGCGAGGCGGAGGTAAGAAAGCTTAATTTGACTTTGTTTAGCTGGTTAAAATAATTTTGGTCTCTGTAAAGCTGGTAGCGGTAGTTAGCAAGCTAGCGTACAGTACTATGCTAACGTAAACGTTAGCTAGCTTTTTCTAGTACTCTGTAGCTAACTACAGTAAAGATGCTGTAGTTAACCAATGCTAGTTATAGTAAGCTTATTCCGCTTATTATAGCTAGAATTGCAAATTTTAAACCAATTTGCTAGATAAACCACACCAGACTAGTGAACCACTTCTTTGGCCAACCTGTCTCCAGAATTCAGGTTAGACGTTTCCCGAGTATAAGAACTTGTGTATGAGGTCATTGTGTTGTAAACTGTAATCTGCCAACCAGCTAGCAAGCAAATATTTAAAAACAGGTCGCATTGTTTAGGCTCTCATTTCATTCTGTTGTGACTTGGCATGTCCTTGGATGAATGTTGATTGGTTCTGCGACTGTCACTTAAATTAGTATTGTGTGACTGTGTCTTGTAGTGATGAAGAGAACGGAAATACATGGCGAAGTTGATTATCGGGCTTGCCAACTGGGTTAATAGATTCGGTGATTATTCAAAGTAGGTGTCAAGACTAGCCAGTATAATGTAAATTTATGACATGCAAAGAGTTGGAGCGAGCGTATGGAATGTGCGGTCAGGCTTCCCTTCATCTTTACTTATCATCCTTGACCAAGTTATCGGAGTTGGCTCATGGGTCAACTGCATACCATAGTCATCTTAGTCATTTACTCTCATAGTTTGATTCACAATTTATTGGTCTTGATATAAGCATAGTAATTGACATTTAACCAATTTGGTCTATATTTTCTAAAGTACATTGAAGTAGAGAGTCTGAACCGACCTGTAACATACTTATCCATGGCAATCTTTGCTCTCCAATCTCACATGCACACCTGGAACAGTACCCTAGAGGCCTGGAACCTCCCATTTCTTCTTCAAATAAAGTCATTGTGAGATGTCAACAGATTTAGCCCCGGGAACTTGCATTTAGTTATCATTTGAGACATTGATACAGATTCTGCTTCAGGAATGTGTGCTGAAAGAGTCAGGAGTCCCGCTCTGCCTTTCATGATGTTACTTGTGTGTGCGTAACCCTCCAGACTGATCAAATCAAATGTTATTGGTCACATAAACATATTCAGCAGATGTTATTGCGGGTGTAGTGAAATGCTTGTGTTCCTAGCTCCAACAGTGCAGTGGTATCTAACAATACACACATCTACAAGTAAAAGATAGGATAATTAAGAAATATATAAATATTAGGATGAGCAATGTCGGAATGGCATTGACTAAAATACAGTAGATTACAATATATATATATATATATGAAATTAGTAAAACAGTATGTAAACATGATTAAAGTGACCAGTGATTCCATGTGTATGTATGTAGGGCAGCAGCCTCTTAAGGTGCAGGGTTGAATAACCTGGTGGTAACCGGCTAGTGATTGCTATTTAACAGTCTGATGGCCTTGAGATAGAAGCTGTTTTTCAGTCTCTCGGTCCCAGCTTTGATGCACCTGTTCTGACCTCGTGCTGGATGGTAGCGTGGTGAACAGCCTGTGGCTCGGGTGGTCACATAGAGCTGTTTCACTGAGCTGTGCATACCTGGAGCGAGAGGGAGCATCTAAGGAGGGCCCCAGAAGAGGCACTCTGCATAGAGTGGGTAGGTTTGCTCTGGGACTCTGTGTCTGGATTCTGTGTTTCACTGGTAATGGTTTAAATCTATGTTATTTCATGGAGCAAACCCCCTATTAGCCATTCCCAGCTTATTGTGTTTCTAAATCTATGTTATTTCATGGAGCAAACCCCCTATTAGCCATTCTCTGCTTATTGTGTTTCTATGTTTTGTCCTTTTTCAAAATCAAGAAGATGTTAGTACTTGGACCAGTAGAAAAATGACATCTGTCAATCACGATGCAATGAATGCATTTCCCTTTGGACGGACACAGTATAAACAGGAAATGTGACATGACATGAGATCCTTCTGAGAGCTGGATGTTCCCATTGTGACCTCTAGTAGATTGTTTTAAATCATGTTACTCTCCATGTTCATTCCATGAGGATGCATCCAGCTCTTGCTATCACTTCAGTCCTTAGTCAGCCAGCCTAAACAAAGGCACATGTATACGCCCCCACCACCCAATGGTTTAACATCATTTTGAACCTTATACCTACTGCTGACATACTTTTTTGTTAGGTAAATCATGTGATAAATTAATGAATTGGGAGGCAGGAGGAGGCATTTTTACAGTTCCCATGTGGCTCAGTTGGTAGAGCATGGCGCTTGAAACGTCGATTGGGGGAACAGTATGAAAATGTATGCACTCACTACTGTAAGTCCCCCTGGATAAGAGTGTTTGCTAAATGACTGAAATGGGAAAAAATTATTTAACACAATGGCAGTTGCCCTCCCTTTTTTGAGTGAGTGGGTATAGAGTTGGGGCCTATGTAGGCTGAGTGATTGGACTGAATCCCTCTCTGCTCAGTGGCCTCGATGTAACTCACATCTGCTCTAATCAGAAGCTGGCTGCTTGCTGTGCATGTTTGAACACAGCCACATGCATCCTATTATAGCCCCTACAGAAAAGGACTTGAGAAGAAGTGAAGAAAACCGCACACTCAGTTCAGTCGTCCCCAGTCAGTGACTTCATAAAGAGCTGCTGGGGCGTGCTGGTCCGCTCTCCTCACATGGTGGTGATGGCAGTGATATGGCTTCAACTAATTAGAATGAAAAAAGAAAAGAAAACCCGCCTTTGGGTTGAAGCATTTCTGACGTGAGGGGTTAATTAAAAAGTATGAAAAATAGGGAAAAGTTTAAATGAAATCACTGTGTTTTTCTTCAATATGATAACATAACATTGCCCAGATAAGTCCACTTACAATTTGGTAGCAGTTTTGAACCAGTGAACCACCAGTAGAGTAACAGTCTTTTAAAATATGAACTTTTCTCTTCAAACTCAACTCTTTTTTAAATTTTTTTTATTTTATTTATTTATTTTTTTGCCCAATGTGATGCTTTTCAGTAGACTCCATGACTCAAAACACATTCAATGGGGCTGGGCTGTAATATCATTGTCGATAAATGCTTTAAAAAAAAACTGGAACACCATTTGTGGTCCACTGGTGATCAGTAGCTGTGTTGATTGGCTGCTGACTGGCACTGGTCTGGCTGACTGGCACTGGTCTGGCTCCCTGTGCTGTCTGTCCCAGGCCATAGCCTCTGTTCCCACAGTCTGCTCTGGTCTGTCTGTGCCAGCGGCGTGTGGCGAGGGCCCTGGGCCATGCCGTCTGACAGGGGCAGGAAACGCACGGCCCACTCCCTCTTTTTCTATCCACTCTCCGGGTGCATATTTTGGGGGCCTTTCTGTACAATTCCAATAAGCTGTGATCTTTTCCTGCCAGAAGTGAAAATAGCTGGGGCTTTGATTATTTTTACGCATCCATTTGTGGAGGCCCCATTTGTTTGCATTCCAATAAGAGTCTGGTGAGCAGTCCCCCCCACCCTGTTTATCTCCACTAACCACCAGAAACACCCTTAAAGCAAGAAGAGTCATGATGTTTTTTTGTGATTTGCTAGAGTTGCTCCGAATGAATGTCCCTGCCCACCACCCAAAACACACACACACACATCCCCACATACATAAATCCCCACATACATGCATCCCCTCCTCCCCAGGTAGCCCTGGTCCTAGTGATGGTGGAGGGCCATTGCTGTGCACTGTACAGTTGAAGTGGCAGGGGCTCAGGGCTGGGTGCCGAAGTGGGCAGCGCTGAGCGCTCCTGGGACTGCAGGGGTGGCTGCTGATAAGGCCACTTGGCCCCTGGCCGACAGTGATCTTATTGGGCAGCTCAGAGCGTGGCAGCTCCCCTGCCTGCCTGTCGTTGCCCATTTACAAGCCTCACTAATTACATACACGTCAGAGAACTTTTTTGTCTGACACATACACACACTCCCCTTAGTGGTCTAAGGACTCTCATTGTAGATGTGAGCATATGTCCAATTTCATGTGGTGTGACTAAATGTGTACAGTCCATGCATGCGCTGTGTGCTCTGTACTGTGCCCAGGGTCTGACTGAGTGTTTTTGAGACCACTGCGGTGAATCACTGCCTTCATTACCCATCTGTATGTTGTGCCTTTTCTGAACTCTGTGTTTTCCTGATTACTTCAACAAAAGGCAGAGGCTAAAAATAACCCAGAGCAGAAACAACACTCACTGTAAACACATCTCGCCTCTGGTGCTCCTGCTCTGTTGTCGACTTGTTGTTTTGTTCGTTCTTAGAGGGTGAATCATCTCCTCATTTCACAAACACTATTCCTAATAATTTGATTGGTCCCAGTATGTTGTGTAGTGTATTGACAGGAAAGAAGGAGAATGAGAATCTTCTCTGTGATAACTCTTCCCCACCCCCTCCCCAGAGGAAAACGCGGCGGTCCAAGCTACCTGACCACAACAGCCAGGACCCCAAAAGGGAGGCAGTGGCCTGGGAGAGACAGATCGCCTTGTCTGGGAGGAGCGGGGCCCGATGGAACAGCAGGCTTGAGAGGACGGGGGCCACGGCTGCCAGCGCCCTCCAGAGGGGCACCAAGCGCCGGGGGAAGCACACCATCAGGGTGAAGATGCCCCTGGGCCAGGGGTAGCAGTTGATGGCGTTCCCCCCCATGACCCCTCCAGCAGCCGTAACTTCACTGATACCCGGGGCGGAGGGGAGGGGGCGGCCAGACTACCCCCTCCAGCCATGCCAGGGGAACCGGGCAGCGTGGAGGGGGCGCCCCAAGCCCCCAGCAGCGACTTTGTGCCCAAGTGTGACATCATGGGCAAGGACGCCCTGTCGGCCCTGCACCGCGCAGGTTCGCGGCAGTGCCGGCAGGAGATCGCCAACATTGTGTGCCAGCATCAGGCCGGGCAGCTCATGCCAAGGGCACTGCCTCAGTTCTGCCCGCTGCACGGTGAGACACACCACTACCTAGCCATCATTCCTCTAGAGATCAGAGACTAACAGCACATCCAAACAGACTACACACAGCAGACTCTTAATGATCTATGGGATATTTTTTGAAGTGCCTCCCAAGACTAAATTTGTGCATGAATATTTCATTTGCAGTCCCATTTCTTGTTTTAATGTAAAAAGATGTCCTCAACCCCCCCCCCAATCCACCTATAACGCAGGGGTTTGAGGCAATTTTCCATTTCAGTTAATCAGTCCTATGTTTTAATCCAGAGACTCATTAAATGGATGGCTATATCCAGCCATGATTGGGTGTCAGGGTGGGTTTGGTCCGGGTTTGGTGTGGAGGCCATCATTGTAAATAAGAATTTGTTCTTAACTGACTTGCCTAGTTAAATAAAGGTTACATTTAAAAATGGTGTCCTCCTCCCAGGTTTTTCCAGCCCGGTCCAGACAGCTGATGAGCTGGACAATGACCTGTCCAAGGTGGAGAACCCGGTCAGGGTGGTCTTCGTCCTGGTGGTCCACGGCCGGGCCATCAGGCAGCTCAAACGCCTCATCAAAGCCATATACCACCGAGACCACTTCTACTACATCCACGTGGACAAGGTAACTACTGGCAGACGTACACACTACTGTGATGGCTTCAAGAAGGATTTCATCTTGAATAACAACATCCAATAAAAATAATTTCACAAAAAAGCATTACTTAGTTTGAGCTTCTCTAGATGCACCATAAAGTCTCTTATGTCTGGAAATGGTATTTTGTCATTGGGATGATCTGGTTTGGCTGGCTCAGTTGAGGGTTGAATTCAAGCAACTTTCACACAAAGGAGATACAGAGGAGGTAAGATTAAGCTTATGCTTTATCGTACTCCGCACGTTCCTTGTTAGCTTATGAGGACGCCATGATATGTGGAATTGCTTCTCTGGTTCTCATATGCTGGCAGGGGCTCTAACCTGGAGGGTGTCGCTGACTCGTGCATGCTTGATAAGGTCACTGTTTTTCGTGTGTAGTAGAGTCTAAAATAACCCTCAAGTAAGGAAGTGTTTGATGGATTTGACAGGATAGAGGGGTTTGTCTGGTTACTGTGGGAGCTTTAAGAGGTGACTGTCTACACAGCTGCAGAGCCATAGAGCTCAGAGCAACAGTTTAACACTGCAGTAGGGAAGGGAAAGCACTGATAAATGAGGAGTCAATGGGTTCCCACTGTCGAGACTACGCTAGACGCTAAAGGCCCACCACCTTATTGCTCCTCTCACTGGGACGGGTAGGCAGGCGCCTTGAGGGATGGGACAGGATGGAAAGCAAGTCAGGCTGTTCTGGAGTCCTTCCACCAGGCAGCCCTCCTCTCGCTCTGTCTCTGTACCAGCACAGCAGGCCACTCTCTCCCTGTGTTAGCCTGGAGCTGTCACAATACTTTCTACCTGCTCCTCTTCTCAATGCAAGAATCTGATCTCTCAGGCCTGTTTGTCACCAACCCTGCTGCAGTCCCCCCCCAATCCATCGTTCCCTCTGAGTGACTAATCCTCTTCTTTACGGTTTGGAAGTAGCCTCTTAGCTGAGTTCTTCTTATTCTTTCTTCATGTCCTTCTGCCAGAAGAACCTAAAGCTATTTCATACCAGGAGATTTCTATGCACGTGCATGTTTTTGATTTAATGAGTATGTTTACATGCACACTAATATTTCAATATGAAACTGATTATGGCAGTAGGCAGATTGTTACCTTAAGGTGTTTACATGTCCTAATAATTTGAAAGATTGATCAGAAAACCAGGTGTTTTAATCGGCGTATGCTTACTTTGATTTTGACCTTATGCCAATAAGTAAGGTGTTTACGTGACTAATGCATAATCGGCCAACTGCCATAATCAATTTAATATCAGATTATTGCTGTGAATGTAAACGTTCTGTCTCCTAACCCCCCAGCGTTCCAACTACCTGCATCGGGAGGTGCAGCAGATTGCCCAGCAGTACCCCAATGTGCGTGCCACGCCCTGGCGCATGGTGACCATCTGGGGCGGTGCCAGCCTGCTGAAGGCCTACCTGCACAGCATGCAGGACCTGCTCTCCATGCTGGACTGGAATTGGGACTTCTTCATCAACCTCAGTGCCACTGACTTCCCCACCAGGTCAGTGACCACAACACCACTGTCTTATCATGGGCTTTGAAACTATTTTTAATGTTTATGATGGTTAATTGACATATGTGTGTTGAAGACTGTATTCCTCCTACCACACAACTGTCTGTTTTAGAAGAAACATGCTCTGGATTTGTAGTTTTTCATCTGTGCTGGAGCTTTTAGGTTTCACTCACTCTGCGATTTTTTGATTCAATTATTCTGTTGACCTGCATTGACTTTGACTCCTAAAGCTACAAGATAAAGGAGAGCCACGGTTCCTTCTAGATGAAAGCCCATGCTGTCATGGACTGTTTTGATCACTGATGCACAGAGACAGACTGCTAAATCGCCTCTTTCTTGTCAATCAGTTCTGGGGTAGATTTCTGAGGCCCTTTGAGCTGCTTCCAGAGCAGTGGCCAATCCTCCTGAACCATCCCAGGGTTTAAAGGGGGGAATAAATGCACACAGAGGAGCCGCCGCTGCCTCCCAAATCCTACCGGCAGTGGCTAATTCCACCCATGGAAAGTCATCGTCTCCCCTTCTCTGCTCCTCGCGCCACGCTCCAGTCAGCATTTTATTCCCAACCTAATCCTCTCTTCTTTCCTTCACTCCTTTCTGTCTTCTCCTCGGCCTATCGCCTTCCGACAGGACCAACGATGAACTGGTGGCTTTTCTGTCACAGCACAGAGACCAGAACTTCCTCAAGTCACATGGGCGGGAGAACGTGAGGTAGGGAGCTTAGTTAGGAAACCTCTGACTCACAGCCTCGTCAGTCTGTCTGACACACTTGGCTCTCACTGTTAGTGTCTGACACGGCTCACATCGGATGAGATTTTCTCCACTGCTCTTCTCATCGAGCTTAGCTTCACTCAGGATGATGTAATGGTTAAGCTTTCATATTGGAGGACAGGACTAAGATGTTGGAAGGGAAAATGAAAGGAATGATGATGATGATGATGATGTAAAGCTTCTGTTTGATGTTTATTTCCCATATAGTCAAGGACAGCTCTCTGACAAACTATTTAAGATCAGTTATTATTGCGGAAGTTGGGCAACAAGGCAACTGGTTGTCAATGAACTTGCCTTGTAAACTAGAGGTTAGATAAATAACTCTTAATCACTGTCCTTCCCTGTGCTGTGTTCATTTTGGCAGCTATTTTAGATTGTCTTTTGACTAAAATAGCTTTAACTATTACTAAAATTACCAATTTGAGTAATTTCATCCTTCCTAGTTTTAGTTATGAAATAAAACTCTACTGACGTGGCCACCTGGTAGCTGTGTGTGTGGGAGAGCCAGGCAGATCAGCTCAATCAGAATGCGCAACTGAAAGACCAATGAGAATATTGCACTATATTGTGCAAAGGCATGCATATTTATGATTGGACAAAACAGATAAGAAGGAAAAATAGTATATCTTCTGTCATAGTTATTGTTGATGAAACGAACACTGCCTACGACCTCCAGGTTCATAAAGAAGCAGGGTCTGGACCGGCTGTTCCATGAGTGTGACAACCACATGTGGCGGCTGGGTGAGCGGACCATCCCAGAGGGCCTGGAGGTGTCTGGGGGCTCTGACTGGTTCTCCCTCACCAGGCGCTTCGTAGAGTATGTCATCAACTCCCAGGATGAGCTGGTGGCGGGCCTGAAACAGTTCTACACCTACGCCCTGCTCCCCGCTGAGGTAATGGACAGGGAAAATGACAATGGTGAAGATGACACTGTGACTGCTTAACCTCTAGCAACGAGCAATCCCGTATCCGGGAGCGTAATCATAGCCTCAAGCTCATTATCATAACGCAACGTTTCCTATTCATGAAAATCGCAATTGAAATGAAATAAATATATTCAAACACAAGCTTAGCCTTTTGTTAACGACACTGTCATCTCAGATTTTCAAAATATGCTTTTCAACCAAAGCTACACAAGCATTTGTGTAAGAGTATTGATAGCCTAGCATAGCATTAAGCCTAGCATTCAGCAGGCAACATTTTCACAAAAACAAGAAAAGCATTCAAATAAAATCATTTACCTTTGAAGAACTTCGGATGTTTTCAATGACGAGACTCTTAGTTAGATAGCAAATGTAAAAAAATTTCCAAAAAGATTATTTGTGTAGACGAAATAGCTCTGTTTTGTTCATCACGTTTGGCTAAGAAAAAGACCGGAAAATGCAGTCACAACGCCAAACTTTTTTCCAAATTAGCTCCATAATATCGACAGAAACATGGTAAACGTTGTTTAGAATCAATCCTCAAGGTGTTTTTTCACATATCTATTCGATAATCTATCAGTGGTGGCAGTTGGCTTCTCATCAGAAGCAAACAGAAAAATACTGCAGCTGGAGATTACGCAATAATTGCGACGGAGGACACCAAGCGACCACCTGGTAGATGTAGTCTCTTATGGCTAATCTTCCAATGATATGCCTACAAATACGTCACAATGCTGTCGACACCTTGGGGAAGCGACAGAAAGCCTAAGCTCATTCGTGGCCCATTCACAGCCATATAAGGAGTCATTGGCATGAGGCGGTTTTAAAAAATGCGGCACTTTCTGATTGGATTTTTATCAGGTTTTTTTCTTTAACATCAGTTCTGTGGCACTCGCAGACAATATATTTGCAGTTTTGGAAACGTCAGTGTTTTCTTTCCAAAGCTGTCAATTATATGCATAGTCGAGCATCTTTTCATGACAAAATATCTTGTTTAAAACGGGAACGTTTTTCATCCAAAAATTAAAATAGCGCCCCCTATATCCAAGAAGTTAAGTCACAGCCTCTCTGGGCAGTAGAGGTGCTAGACTGAAGAGGGGGTCACAGAGAGTTTAGCTGCCAGTTAAAGTGGGTCGGTTGAGGTCATATCTTACTATTGAATGTTGTAGACTAGAGTCAAAAGTATTGATTTTATGTTTTGAAACATGTCTGGATTGTCTTCATTGTTCAGGAATCCCTGTGGAGATGGTGAAATGTTGCAATTCTATTTCCAGTAATGTCACATCCCGGTGTTTGAAATATGAATATAATCCCTCTTTGTTCCAGTCCTTCTTCCACACAGTGCTGGGGAACAGTCCCATGTGTGACTCTCTGGTGGACAACAACCTGCGTGTTACCAACTGGAACAGGAAGCTGGGCTGTAAGTGCCAGTACAAACACATAGTGGACTGGTGCGGCTGCTCTCCCAACGACTTCAAACCACAGGACCTCGTCAGGATACAGGTCAGCCAGGCAGCAGAGGGCACTGTTGTACCTATCATGAGAGTTCAAATTGAGTGTCCTTAACTGCTGCACTCCTCCTCAGCCAACAAGTGTAGTATTTAACCTTGATTCTCATGTGTTCATTCCCCCACAGCAACTGACCCGGCCCACGTTCTTTGCCCGAAAGTTTGAGTCCACGGTGAACCAAGAGGCTATACACATCCTGGACACCCACCTGTATGGACACTACGCCCCAGGGACAGTGGCCATCAAGGCCTACTGGGAGAGCCTGTTTGAGCTGGCGGACGGGGTGGGCTCCCTCAGTGACGTGGCCCTCACGGCCTACTCTTCCTTCTTCCGCCTGGGCCTCAGGAGCCTGGAGAGCAGCCAGACCAGCCTGGAGACCTGCAGGTGAGGCCCTGCCCTGAATACTACAATTCTTCCAAATGGTAGATTCAGACTGGAAGATTTCACTATTACTTAGACTAGTTGAGACTCAATAGATGGATTTCTTGAAAAGAAGGACAACTTAAGTCTGGGTTTAATTACCGTAATTTCTGGACTTTTAAGCGCACCTGAATATAAGCCGCACCCACTGAATTTAAAAAAAAAAAAGAAGTATTTTGTACATAACTAAACCACACATGTCTATAAGCCGCAGGTGCCTACCGGTACATTGAAACAAATTAACTTTACACAGCCTTTAAACGAAACACGGCTTGTAACCAAAATAAATAGGCTTTTAAACGAAACACGGCTTGTTACAAAAACAAATAGGCTTTTAAACGAAACACGGCTTGTTACAAAAATAAATAGGCTTTTAAACGAAACACGGCTTGTAACAAAAATATAAAAAAATAGCAGTAAACAGTAGCCTACCAAGAAAGTCATTGGTCACTATCTTCCTTCTCCTGTGCACTGAAACCACTGAAGTCATCTCCTTCGGTGTCAGAGTTGAATAGCCTCAGAATGTCAGAGGAACCTTATATTTATGATGTCGTGCGGGCCGATGGAATGCTCCGCTATCTTTGCATCAGTGAGTTTGCGGTAGTTTGAAACTTTTTCCTCGTAGTCGGGATTGAGCTGCTGACACAGACTCGTCCGTACCCTGATGGACAGGCCGTTACGTCTTATAAATCTTAGACACCACGATGGTCCACCTCTAAAATCCTCAAACTTCATTGCGGTGGCGATTGTTTTGGCTTTCAGTCGGATCTGCACAGTTGAAACACCTCGGCCGTCTGCTCTCTGTGTGTTGACCCAGTCTTCAAGCTCATTTTCTAGTTCGGGCCATCTGCTTTTCTTCCCTCTGAAAGATTTTGTTGTCTTTTTGCACTGAGTCAGTTCCTCACGCTGCTGTTTCCAACGTCTTATCATCGACTCATTAAGGCCAAGCTCCCGTGCAGCAGCTCTATTTCCTTTTCCAACAGCCAGATCGATCGCCTTCAACTTGAAAGCTGCATCATATGCATTTCTCCGTGTCTTTGCCATGATGAGGGTGACAAAATGACTACCGTAATCAGAATGATAGGAAGTTTGAGCGCGCTCGATTTACGTCACATTATGTGACGGTGCTCAGTTTTTTGGCGGCATGAATCTTGTGAAAGCGGGAAAAATCCTTAAATTAGCCGCGTCATTGTATTAGCCGCGAGGTTCAAAGCGTGGGGAAAAAAGTAGCGGCTTATAGTCTGGAAATTACGGTATTGATGAACACACAAAAATACCATCTCATATTGTCTATTCAAATCTCTTCCTCCTTTTGTGCAGGTATGAGCCAATAGGCTACCCGGTGTCGGTGCACCTGTATTTCTACGACGAGCGTTTCCAGGGCTACTTGGTCCGTCAGGAGGTGCAGAAGGTGGGGTCAAAGGTCAGGGAAACGGTAGAGGTGTGGGCCGTGCCTCAGGCCACCATGCAGCTGGAGAACAACCTCCGGGAGTTTGAGAGGCTCAAGAACCTGGAGGTGGGTGGGACCTGAGATGCATATGTCTCTGTATTTCTATGGGTATTGTGTACAGTCAAGGCTGTTGCAGTTTAGATAGTGGTGTATGACAAGGGCTGAGACTACGGGTGAACAAGTTTGTGGAGCTAGTTTGATGATGAAATACCAGTACATACTGTAGACTAGATGTTGGATACAAAGGAGCAGGTTAGAATACCAATAGGACAACCAGGATACATGACTGCCCTACCACGTTGATGTGAAATGTCTGTGCTTATGTTTCCCCCTCAGGTGGGCACAGAGTGGGACCCCAAGGAGAGAATATTCCGGAACTTCGGCGGTGTGATCGGGCCCCTGGACGAGCCGGTGGCGGTACAGAAGTGGGTTCGGGGGCCCAACCTCACTGCCACCATTGTGTGGATTGACCCCGCCCAGACGGTGGCGGCGTCTTATGACATCAGTGTGGATGTGGACGCAGAGTACACACAGTACAAGCCCCCGCTGCAGCGGCCGCTCCGCCCCGGGGCCTGGACAGTCAGGGTGCTGAGGCTGTGGGAGCGTGTGGCTGAGGCTCGCTTCCTCGTCACGCCCCTGGCCTTCAAAGGACGAGAGCCACTACGCCAAGGTGAGCCTGGTGGTTTGAGGGTCTGGTAGTTCATTACTTTTTACCAGGAAGTGGAGTGGTTCCAAGGGGAGTGTAGTTCAGGGTAGTTTGCCCCTTTTGGTGTTCTGTTTGATTCAGTGTGGCCATTCAGTCTCTGTATTCAAGTCACTGGAAGTCTATCCGTATGTATTTATGTATCAGATGAGGATGTTGCGAACTGATCCCTAACAGTCCTCTCTCCTTTCCTCCTCTCTCTGCCACCCTGCCTGATCCAGAGGAGGACAGCTGGCTGCACGCGGGGCCACCAGGCAACCTGTACCTGGAGCAGGGCTTCCAACAGCTGAGATCTGTTCTGAAGCTGCCCCCACAGGAGCCCGCCCTGCAGGAGGCCCAGCAGAGGGCCCAGCTGGTGGGAAAGCCCCTGGAAGCCTGGGTGGACCGCACAGTGGGGGCCTTCTGGGTGACCGGGGACCTGTGCTCCACCCTGCCCTCCCCGGGTCCCTGCCCTTCCCTTGGTCCCTGTACCAAGTCCACCTGGAGCTCCCTTGCCCCAGACCCTAAGTCAGAACTTGGCCCTGTCAAAGGTGACGGCCGGATCAGGTAGCCCCCCGGACAGGAGGCATGCTGGACTACAGTAGAGGGAGAGGGGATTATATGTGAGCCCTGAGTAGAGAGAGAAGGATGTGTGAGCCCTGAGAAGAGGGGAGGATATGTGAGTCCAGAGGGGAGAGTGGGGTCTGGTCTCTAAGGCTAACTCATAAGGCACATAAATAGACACGGCTTCTCCCTACATACGCTGAGGAGTGGCTATGCTCTCAGTTTAGAGGCTACATGCCCTTTTCAGAGGAGATGCGTGCTGGAAATTTGCACACGAAGAATGCAAGACAAAGTTTTTTTTGTGTTCGAACTTCATTGCTCGTTACATGGACAATTTGTGTTATGTTATCGGTCTGCATATAAGTCTTCATTCAGGGTCTGTCTGGATAGAGCAGAACCCCACCCGTATATGTTTGAACTCTGTTCAATGCACAGTTTTCTTCTGCTTTAAGGAATTTAAAGCAGTGGCCAACATTTTGACAGTGGCTAAATGCTGTGTTGTATTGTTGTCAGAGGGCAGTGGGTCCTCTGGACTAGTATCTTTGTGCTTATTTTCAAGCATTATTATCAGAACAACAGCAGCAGATTGGGGAAGTGCACTTTACTGTAAGACTAAGGTTACACAGGACAGGGTCGATCAGTAGTTGGAGGAGGATTAGGAGCTTAAAAGGTCAAGGTGGAGGTCGTCATAATGGTGACATGGCATCCTCTTCAATTACTTACATGTCTTTTGTATAAAAGTGCTGCTAGAACGTTGCGGTGTCACTATCACATATCTGACTCAGCTAGCTCACCTGGAGGAGGAACAATAATAATGTTCCGAGTTACCAGCTGGGAGACAAGTTAAAGTTGGGAGAGAGTCCTCTTCCCCCATGAGTTCTGTTTACTGTGACATATGTTTTTAAATGTTTGTTTTGTTTGTTTCTTGAACATTGAGATGTGAAATGTCTTTGTTGTCCATGATCACTGCAAAGCAAAGCCACCGGGGGTTTTGTGTGTCAGAGGAAGTGCCTAACTGATGTAGGTAATATTCTAGGCTACAGTGGCCTGGCTCTCCAGTGTGGCATCATCATATTCACAGTGGACTACATGGCTTCTCAATCGGTCTAGTCATAGTTATGGTATATAGGCCTAGCTAGAGCCATGTATTTAGAGTTAGGCAAACTTTTAGAATATTGAATATCGTTCTAATACTAGACAGTCATGCAAATACATCATAATGCAGAAACTTCATTGGCCCAACTCTCTAAGTACATGGTTCTGGGCTAGCTGCCTCTTCTGTATCAGTGTATATGCAGTGCAGTACTGTCCATGTGGTCTATGCTCTGTATGCCAACAAAGTGAAGACTCTTTTGTCATCTACCTACCACTTTAATGTTACTGGTTGTCCATTTGCATTTCTACAACAATGAAACTCCCGTCCAAGAGGGGTCAACATGACTATTTCATGGTCTGGTTAAAAAATCGAAGCTGCCTTTACTTTGTTAATATGAAATGTTTATAATGGGAGAATAGGTTCAAGATGTGCACTTATTTCCCTTTTAGACAATTCTGAAACCCTACCCTATACCTTTGTTTTTAATTGTAATGTTTTAAAACTAGACTGGCTGAAACTCCTACTTTTCTTCTTCTTTTTTTTTCAGTCTCTGCCACTGAGTTTACAAGTGACCTTGTTTCCCTTGCACACTTGCTTCAGTGATGCTTCCATTTAACAGAAAGAATAGCAGAGCACCGTTTAGTGTAAATGGATTAGGTTATTCATATTTTAGTCTTTGAGAAATATATATTTGTCCATCCATTCAATATCAACTCCTCTGTCAAACTATTGAGAACCACTTCTTGTATAATTTTTTTTGGACACATCACATTCAATGTCACTTCTGTCCACGCTTCCGTCCACAGCCCACTCATGACTCACTCTGATGATGATGACATAGTGGCACTGGCTCCCTGACTGAGGCATGACAGTGCTGGACTGAAGAGGGGACTGCTGGCCAATCACAGAACGCCTCTGGTAAAACATGGCAACAGGTTGACTGGTGGCACAATAACAAAAAACAAACAAATAAAAAAAATCCAATCTTGTCCAGTCTTGCTTTTTTGGGGTATTTTGTTTTTGACTAGTTGATTGTTTTCAAATAGCAGAATGAAATGTATTCTGCTAGTGAGTAATATCAGTGCTTTATGTGATTATTTTAACATGTTCCCAAGGCTCTCAGAGAGGCTGGATAGTATCAATCATTAAGGGGTTGTGTGTGTGTTCACGTGTGAAATTAGTTATTGATATACAATATATTATTTCGGCCACAATTACTAGTTTAAAAGCAGGTTTAGGATCTAACTCAATATGCCTCATCCATCTCTCAAAAGTACACTGCTCAAAAAAATAAAGGGAACACTAAAATAACACATCCTAGATATGAATGAAATATTCTTATTAAATACTTTTTTTCTTTACATAGTTGAATGTGCTGACAACAAAATCACACAAATTATCAATGGAAATCAAATTGATCAACCCATGGAGGTCTGGATTTGGAGTCACTCAAAATGAAAGTGGAAAACAACACTACAGGCTGATCCAACTTTGATGTAATGTCCTTAAAACAAGTAAAAATGAGGCTCGGTAGTGTGTGTGGCCTCTACGTGCCTGTATGACCTCCCTACAACGTCTGGGCATGCTCCTGATGAGGTGGCGGATGGTCTCCTGAGGGATCTCCTCCCAGACCTGGACTAAAGCATGCGCCAACTCCTGGACAGTCTGTGGTGCAACGTGGCGTTGGTGGATGGAGCGAGACATGATGTCCCAGATGTGCTCAATTGGATTCAGGTCTGGGGAACGGGCAGGCCAGTTCATAACATCAATGCCTTCCTCTTGCAGGAACTGCTGACACACTCCAGCCACATGAGGTCTAGCATTGTCTTGCATTAGGAGGAACCCAGGGCCAACCGCACCAGCATATGGTCTCACAAGGGGTCTGAGGATCTCATCTCGGTACCTATTGGCAGTCAGGCTAACTCTGGCGAGCACATGGAGGGCTGTGCGGCCCCCCCAAAAAATGCCACCCCACACCATGACTGACCCACCGCCAAACCGGTCATGCTGGAGGATGTTGCAGTCAGCAGAACGTTCTCCACGGCATCTCCAGACTCTGTCACGTCTGTCACATGTGCTCAGTGTGAACCTGCTTTCATCTGTGAAGAGCACAGGGCGCCAGTGGCGAATTTGCCAATCTTGGTGTTCTCTGGCAAATGCCAAACGTCCTGCACGGTGTTGGGCTGTAAGCACAACCCCCACCTGTGGATGTCGGGCATACCACCCTCATGGAGTCTGTTTCTGACCGTTTGAGCAGACACATGCACATTTGTGGCCTGCTGGAGGTCATTTTTCAGGGCTCTGGCAGTGCTCCTCTTGCTCCTCCTTGCACAAAGGCAGAGGTAGCGGTCCTGCTGCTGGGTTGTTGCCCTCCTACGGCCTCCTCCACTTCTCCTGATGTACTGGCCTGTCTCCTGGTAGCGCCTCCATGCTCTGGACACTACGCTGACAGACACAGCAAACCTTTTTGCCACAGCTCGCATTGATGTGTCATCCTGGATGAGCTGCACTACCTGAGCCACTTGTGTGGGTTGTAGACCCCGTCTCATGCTACCACTAGAGTGAAAGCACTACCAGCATTCAAAAGTGACCAAAACATCAGCCAGGAAGCATAGGAACTGAGAAGTGGTCTGTGGTCACCACCTGCAGAACCACTCCTTTATTGGGGGTGTCTTGCTAATTGCCTATAATTTCCACCTGTTGTCTATTCCATTTGCACAGCAGCATGTGAAATTTATTGTCAATCAGTGTTGCTTCCTAAGTGGACAGTTTGATTTCACAGAAGTGTGATTGACTTGGAGTTACATTGTGTTGTTTAAGTGTTCCCTTTATTTTTTTGAGCAGTGTATATAGCTAATTCGCAGTAATCCCAAAGAGAAGACACGGGATGATTTGCGTTTGAAGAAAGGCGCTCACCATGGTGCTGAACACGATGCACGTCCTCCACTTCGACGCACACGGTTGACATGGTTTCATAAATAATATAGTACACCTCCGTGTCCGCTTCCAGTAGGAGCGCTTTGCTTTAAATTTTTATTCGACTCTGCGGAAATGATCCCCCTAGGTGGCTATAGTTCTTGCCAGGAGCATCAGTATCAAACCTGCAAGTGCAAGGGAGTTAGACAAGGAGGGGGCGGTGAGTGTAGAGAAGAGAGACAGCAAACGAGAGAGAGCGGGGAAGGGAGATTAAGTTATTGCGGCGACGTGTCTAAAAGCTCTGCTTATTAAAAAAATAAAGCTTCTCATCTCGTGCCTTGACAAAAGGATTCTATAGGAACAAATAAAGAAGATGTATATCATTATGGAGAATACCCCTGAAATGGAATGTGTTGACCACGGCGAGGGGCTTCACTCGGACAGTGCCTATGGGTCATCTGCGGTGGACACGGATACAGAGGACTGCCTGACTCCCCTCGAGATCACTTTCCCCTATAACGAGGACCTAATGCACAAGGTGATTAGGCTATTGTTTCATAACTTCACTTAACTTAGGCTAACTTAAAATCACCAAAGCGGCTGAACTCACATAAGATGTGCTAAATTGGCCAATTCTACTGGGGTAGCCTATCTCTATATACAGAATCTACCTTTTAAATTGTACTCTTTTATAAATATATATTTTAATATTTAAGTGTGTCTCTGTAATAGTATAAAAGTAAACTTTTCTGTCTGCGTGAACAATGCCTTCATTATGTCACATGGGAGGTCCTACAAGCGTCAGCATTCTACTTGAGTGTATATTTCAGTTGTATGTGTAATGTAGAGCTAATAATATCAAAGTTGGACTATGTAGGTAAGCAATTTGGAATGGTTGCGCATTGCAGGGATATCTCAGTGTGGGTTGACTGCTTGTGGAGAACCCATTCCCTTTGCCAGCTTCCATGACTTCATTCATCTCTCTCACCTGAATCAGCACCTGTCAGGTTTCAGGGGCCCTGGACAGCCAGGCTGACAGCTGTACATGTCCAATGGGACAAAAAAAAGATAGAACTTTGTCCTCCAGGTTGCATCATGAAAATGTAACCTGACTATCACTTTCTAAAGTGGAATGTATGGTTGAACTGCTCCCCCTTTGTTTTTGTGAGCCACAGCAACACGCATACACCAGCAAGTGCCTACTCATAGGATGTATACTTTGTCATTATTGACTGCATTTTTATTTGTACTTCATGTGAGGACACTTGGAAATTGAAGGGATATGTATCAGGGTTGGGGTCAATCCCATTTACATTCCAGTCAATTCAGGAAGTACGCATAAATACAAATTCCAATTCTCTTCAATGCTTTTCCATGAGAAAAATGTGGTATTAGAATTGGAATTTGGTTTACTTTCTGAATTGACTGGAATTAAAATGAAATTGACCCCAACCCTGATATGTAAGCTTCCTGTACGTTCTCTGTTCCTTCCTGTGTGTAATCTCATAGCCTTGATAGAACATCTTCCTGTTAAAGACCAAGGCTGCTTTTTAGGACATTAGCACTGATGTCAAAGTTAAGTTATTCTAGAGAAATTTGCATCTTTAATGACTTTTTTTACCTCGGGAAATATGTGGGTGTGTGGAGGAAGTAGATGGGCGGAAATGTCATGAAAGAAATATGAGACTTGGGGCATGTTATTCCTTTACAGTTGGAGAACAAATTCCAAATTTTTAGGGCAAGTATTTAAATTCATAGAAAGTATATATTATTTATCCATAGGCATCGAGTGTTATGCTAATAATTTGATCATTCTATAACAACTCCATTCACCAAAGCAGCTTGATAAATCCAGCCCGCACGCCAACTGACTGAGAATACTCCAGTGTAGGAACAGAAAGTGCTTATGTTGAATGTTTCCATTTACCCTCTGTGTTACTTTCACAAACAATGCAGCGTAATGACTCTGGCGGTATGAGGACATCCCCAGAGGTAGATTCTCATTAACTGAAGGAAAACAACCTTTTGCTATATTAGAAAGAGAGAGATGTGCAGGGAGATGGGTGTTTCCTCTAGGTTGACAGAATCACATCGCCTTATAGTTTGATTTTGACTTAGTTAATTGTGAGACATCTGTGGGGGTTATTAGTCTGGGTACCAGTCTGTTTAGATATCATTCTACTCCTTGCCACTCCTGTCAGTTAAATAAAGGTTAAATAAAAAATAAAGTTTTGCCACAGAGACTGGCCTGTCAGCAATCTCAAGGTTCAATATGCAGCTGGAATTACGGCTGAGTTGCTCATTGGTTGTTGAAAGAAACGGAGTACACGGACAGGTACCCGGGTTAGGGGGTCATGCCTGATTAACTAAAACAACTCAGGGGGGAGTTGGTACTCTTACTACGAGAGCTTGTGTGTTGCTATGGTAAAAGCATCTCTACCCTGCCCCCTGTGGTAGGCTACACCCCCACTTCCTCTCCATTTTCCCCAAACACTCCCCACCCCCTGTTGCCCCCCCACATACAGACATTAAAGTTGGATGAGGATGACAATAAATAGTAATGTAGTTGGTTGACAGTGGGTTCTGTTTGCTCAGGCCTTCACACAGGGTACACCCACTGTGTGTGTTTGTGCTCCATGCGTCATCAGACGAAGCCGCAAGTCTGCGTCAGACTGTTGTTGGTGTTTGTGACCATGTATTCATGAATGCTATCCTGTCCTAAGCATCCACCCCCACAATTAACCTTAATAAAATATAAATAAAACAGGCAAATACAAAGAAATGTTATGGCACGTTATGTATTCCAAAGCTTTCTATAGGTGAATGTTAAAGTCACTTCAAAAGGTCAGTGTCTATTGGTTGATTTGAGATTTTAAATTGATCTGAGATTTTCAATCCCAGATTTGAAAAGGTCAACACTAATGTCAGCACTTATATCTAGTCCAGTCCCCAGACACTCTCCACTTTGTATTCTGTAGGAAAGGAAAGAGTTCATCTGGGTGAAGACTAGAAATAAACTATTTTAGCTAAATCTACCATATCTGGTGAGACAGTAATGAAGTAATGAACATTTTCTTTCTGATGCCTAAAAAATGAGAAAGTTGAGAAAGGGATGTGAGTGATTAGAGTGTTGGGGAGCTGAGTGGGCTGTGAGGCTCTATGAGCCAGCAGATAAGAGGCAGTGGGGCCGCCTGCTGGGAGGTGATAAATGTCAACAAAAGAGGCGAAGAGCGTCTGCTGACTGCTGCCACGGAGCCCCAGGCTAGCCACACAACGCCAGCCACCAACCTGATAACCATGGCAACATGGCCTTATTGATGCCCACGTGCAACGCTCCCCTCTCAAATCAACAGCAGATCCCCGTTGGGATGACGCATGACCCACAGCAATAGGAAATCATTCCTATCGTATAAGAGGACCCTTGACTAAGTGTTCTCTCTCTCTCTCTCTCTCTCTCTTTTGAGAATCAAAATTGTCAACGGTACAACAGTAACAACAATAACCAAGTCTCAAAATAACCATACATTCAACAATAACAGTAAGCATACAGTAGAGTACATGTGCAGGTTGATTGGTCTGTTAGACACTGTCCCTCAACTTATGGCAGGCAGCAATGTAGTGCGTTGCCAACCCACAGCTCTCTGCGTCCTCCCCCAACAGGACAGGTAGCCTACTCTCATCAGAGAGGTCTTTGAAACCTTGAATAAGGGTTTCAAATTTGGGGAAATGACACTATAATTGTTTTATATTTTTGACATTTTGTCAGGAAATGCAGCTCCGTCTCAGGTTCTGCTGTTGTGCAGTGGTTGCACAGCCTTTCCTCTACAGGGAGCCAGGTTTTCCTGTGTCTACCCTTCTCAATGGCAAGGCTGTGCTCACTGAGCCTGTACTTTGTCAAGGTTTTTCTAAGGTTTTGATCAGTAACCATGGTCAAATATTTAGCCACAGTGTACTGTCGATTTAGGGCCAGATAGCACCTGCATTTTGCTTTGTGTTTGTGCTTGTGTTTCCCAATAAGCAATATAGTTTTGTTTTGACTGTGTTGTAATTTGGTTTATCCTGAATAATTGGATGTTCTGGTCCTGAGACTTCAGTGTGTCAGTAGAACAGGTTTGTGAACTCAGCCCCAGGACCAGCTGGATGAGGGGACTCTTTTCTTTGCTCAGCTCTTGGCATTGCAGGGCTTGGTAATGATATGAGAGGGGGTCACTGTCTTTGAGATGTTTCCAAAACTTAATTGCTCTCTTTTGAGTTTTTATTATTAGTGAATATTGGCCTAATTCTGCCCTGCATGCATTGTTGGTAGTTTTCCTCTGGACATGTAGATAATCTTACAGAACTCTGCATGCAGGGTTTCAATTGGGTGTTTGTCCCATTTGATGAAATCTTGTTTTGCAAGTGGACCCCACACCTCGCTGCCATAAAGTGCAATTGGTTCAATGACATATTCAATTAGTTTTAGCCAAATTTTAATAGGTACTTTCTCTCTCAGTTCATTCACGGCCTCATTAAGGTGTCCAGTTGAGCTTGTTTTTAAACCTAAGTAATTGTAGTGTGTGCAGTACTCTATACATTTTGTACCAATTGAGAACTTTGGTTTTATTTCCCTGAGATCTGGATCTTCTCTGGAAAATCATTATTTTAGTCTTTTTGGGATTTACTGACAGGGCCCAGGTCTGGCAGTACTGCTAGCAGGTCCAGGCACTGCTGTAGGCCATGTGCTCTGGGGGACAGCAGGCATAGGTCATCTGCGAAGAGTAGGCATTTAACTTCTGAATTGTGGAGACTAACACCAGGGGCTGAGGATTTTTCTAGAATAGTGGCCAATTCGTTGATGTAAATATTGAAGAGTGCAGGGCTCAGATTGCAACCCTGACAAAGGCCCCGCCCCTGGTTCAAGAATTCTGTTCTTTTCTTGCCAATTTTAATGCTGGAAGTATTGCCAGTATACATCGATTTAATTATGTCATACGTTTTACTCCCTACACCACATTCAATAACTTTGTAGAACTGTATGCCAAATAGAATCAAATGCTTTTTGGAAGTCGATAAAGCAAGCGTATATTTTGGTTTTATTTTGGTGGACATGTTAATCTATCAGGGTGTGTAGGGTGTAAATATGATCAGTTGTGCGATGTTTTGGTATAAATCCAATTTGGCTTCTCTCTGTCTCTGTCTCTGTCTCTGTGTGTGTGTGTGTGTGTGTGTGTGTGTGTGTGTGTGTGTGTGTGTGTGTGTGTGTGTGTGTGTGTGTGTGTGTGTGCAGAGGTGCCTGGAGAAGTGGGTATACTCTAATTTTGCCAAACATTTCCCAAACGGCCTGGCCGGCAAAGGAAAGGCACCCTGTGTGAAAAATTCTATGAGAAACAGTGACATACACTCTGACTGACATAAAATGATCAATCCCATATTGGTCTTTCACAGTCAGGTACCCAATCTGTACTGTTCAAGTAGGCTAATAGTAGGCCTACCATTGAAAGATAAATGAGGATGTCAACCGAGTAAGACATTTAGATTTGTTTGTGTAGATACCCTTTAATTCAAGTGTGCAGGCACCTAGCACTGTTGTTTGGTTAATGGTGTTTCTGTAGCACATATAACACAAGATGGAGATTGCAAAACAAATGGCAATAATTGATGCAAATAATCATGATATCATTCTGATATCACTTTATATTATGAGGCATGTCTTACCTTGCTTCAAAGTAGCCTATATAGCCAAAATCCCACCATAGAAACCTGGAGGTAATTATTTTCTAAAGACTTCCTCTTATGCATACATATTGGTTTTACTTTATGCTTTCTTTCATTGTCTAGCAGCCAAAGGTATTATCCTAGTCATATTAGCAACCCATGATAGTTGTTACATCTTTAGATCTCCCCTCTTTCTAAATATAGGCCTACCGCCGTGTGCACATTGCTGCGCCTAAAATGTAAAGAAATAATAGTTTATCAACATTTTAAGCAAAACATTCAGATCTGTTCCATCAGACCTATTTATTGATACAGCATATACCTCCACTACACTACTTTGATATGCATCATGGGGATTAAGAAGGGAGTGTACACAAGACCCACTGAAAAATAAGTGCGTATACTCTCTACTACACCACTGTGTGTGTGTGTGTGTCCTGCTGATGTGTGTTTGTCTGTGCTATGTGTCATTGTGCAAGAGGTTTTTCAGTTGAGTGGGCAAGGAGAGATCTCTTAATGCTCCCTTTGGGGCACAGAGAGCATCGTCTTGAATCCAAGTAGCCATGGCTGACATGATGCTCAGGCTGCAGCTGCCTTATATCCCTGGTACATTCAGACTCATCCACTGCCATTTCCCTCCTCCCACCGGGTATTTACCCAACTGACCTTCATAGCATCACATTATATTACACACATTACATGGCATCAGGCAAGAGCATGTTCCGCACTGTAAGCAACAGATGCACATATATACAGTAGGGTACGCTACACCCACTCATGGTACAGGCCTATAGATGAGCAGTGTGCTGTGCTGTTCTGTACTGTACACTCTTAGAAAAAAAGGTGCTATCTTTTTGGTTCCATGTAGGACCCTTTCCATGGAGGGTTCTACATGGAACCCAAAATGGTTCTTCTTTGAACCAAAAAGGGTTCTCCCTGGAACCAAAAAGGGTTATGCTATGGGGGCAGCCGAAGAACCCTGTTTTATAAGAGTGCACTATGCTGTTCTGTGTAGTGTTGTGCTGTTCTGTGTAGTGCTGTGGTGTGTAGTGCTGTGCTGTTCTGTGTAGTGCTGTGGTGTGTAGTGCTGTGCTGTGCTGTGCTGTGCCTTTCTGTGTAGTGCATGTGAGTGCTGTGCTGTGCTGTGTAAAAATGTGTGTGCTGTGCTGTGTAGTGTTGTGTTGTGCTGTCTGTGTAGTGTTGTGCTGTGTGTCTTGTGTAAGTGCTGTGCTGTGTAGTGCTGTGTTGTGCTGTGCTGTGTAGTGTTGTGCTGTGGTGTGTAGTGCTGTGTAGTGCTGTGGTGTGCTGTGTTGTGCTGTGCTGTGCTGTGTTGTGCTGTGTAGTGCTGTGCTGTGTAGTGGTGTGATGTGGCTAACCTGCTCTCTGTTCTTCTTGCTATCCACAGACCATCATGGTGGGAGACAGCGGTGTGGGGAAGACCTCTCTGCTGGTCCAGTATGACCAAGGCAAGTTCATACCCGGCTCCTTCTCTGCCACTGTGGGCATCGGCTTCACGGTGAGTCTCTGCGTTATTGTCTGCCATGAGCCATAGGGGACAAGTGACCATGAAGGACCAGATCACTTTGTTACTGGGATTGATGGGACAACAAGTGTCTTCCCTTCCAGGGTCCCTAAATGCTGTTTTCTGAGGTGCCAATCATCTTCCTCTTTCTGCAATCATAATGATCTTTAGCACACAGTTGAGTGTTGCTAGAAAGCAGGTGTATGATTACAGTTAATGTTGCACCAGTTGGTCTGTTCCCTGATGGATAGCTGTGTTTCACAGATGTATCACTCACTGTTGTGAATGTGAACTGGAGTGATTGATTGTCTGCATATACAGTCTACATTATCACTGTGGTGATGTATGGTGGGCTTCCATTCACAGAGAAAATTAATGAAAGAAAGAAAGAGACTGTAAAATATATAAAGCTCAGGGTGATGCTATTTTCAGAAATAGACCTGACTGTTTTGTGATGTGACAGACAGTGATGACAAAGGCTTTGTTTGTCTGAAGGCATATAAGCCACACAAAAGCAATGCAGAAAACGGACACACAAAGCTGCTTACTTTGGAGACATGAAAAATGCTTTGTCATACAGTAAGAGGTTGTGACGAAAATGCAGTGGGAATAAAAAGGTTTGGTGGCACTTGCAGAAACCTTTGTGGTACTAGGTGGATAGAACATGAACCAAGGTTCTCCAGTCTTTCTGTCTGCCTGTTTGTCTGTCTGTCTGAGATGCAACTGTCTGTAATGGAGCTAGAGAGAGATACCCCACAAACATCTCTTTTTCTCGTCTCTCTCTTTTGAACACTGGGGGGAGACAAACTCTTAGTCAAAGATTTAGCTGGTCCCCATCCACATGATCATACATGGCTTGGCAATTAGAAGAACATTTTTGACATTATGTCATGTCAATTAAGTGAAATAAAATGAGATTCTCATATGAACACTGTCTGTTTATAGTGTATTTCCTCAAGGCTACAAACATCCTTTGAAAATTAGACATTGGTGAGGAAAGACCACCTACCTGACATGTTGTGGATTAAATTGTAGGAATTTTCAGAATTCTGAAATCACTGGAATATAATTAATTTAGGATTGAAACTGAAAAGTGTATTTTTCATTGGCAACACGTTGACAGCCGTTTAAGTTGTTTTTATTTTATTTTTTTCGTTCGCTGAACTCCTCCTCTTTCATGATCAACGAGTTCAGTACCACCTGTGACTAATAACTCGTGCCATCACTGCCTGTTGCGTCCGTGGCTCGGTTAAAGACCTAGTTGTTTTCATTTATGAAAATGACAAAACACGGCCTCATTTCATAGGCCTAAATAGCATTATCTTCATTGGACAAATGACAACGTCGTTTCATCTGCCAACGCGTAAAGAATGATGCGGATCCGTTCCAACGTTCTGCATAAATGAGAAATGTTTCCGCATATTGATCATATTTTTCTCCACGAATGTAGCCACGTTCTAAAGAGAATCCCTCTTTAAGTTTTAACCACGACTCTATGATTGGCATTAGTTGATTCAGCGTCAATAAATTGTTCTTAGAAAGCGCTGGGTGGTTTTGGACAACGCTAAATGACTGCCGATGGACTCATTGCTCGTGTTAACTGGTTTTGAGTCACTGGCATCTCGGGAGGAACATCGCGCGGCGCGCTGACAGATCTCGGTGATACTGTGGTGATAGTCATTGCGATGTCCACAAAGAAGGCATCGTTGAAGGATAAAGAGACTAAAAACGGAACATCAAAATATGTGTTGGAGAGATGCGCCTCGGTTTGCGAGTATTTTGATATTGCCTTCAAGGTCTGTATTAGGCTTTTCTTATTATTGGGATATATATTATTAGGCTATGTTTATTATGTGCTTATAACAGTATTATGCTTATGATCATGTTATGGCGCTGCCTGCTGGTATTAATATTGACTAGCCTAATTGAGAAGCTTCACTGGTGGTACAGGTGTCCATCTCTCAAACAAATGAAGGAAAATCTATTAAAATACAGTAGCCTGCCTACTCTGCACACCAGTACACTCTTATAAAAAAAGGGTTTGCTTATCGCCAAAGAATAACCCCTTTGGTTCCAGGTGAAAACCTTTTTTTGTTCCAGGTAGAACCATTTTGGGTTCCATGTAGAACCCTCTGTGGAAAAGGTTCTAAACTCAGCAAAAAAATAAACGACCTCTCACTGTCAACTGCATTTATTTTCAGCAAACTTAACATGTGTAAATATTTGTTTGAATATAAGAATCAACAACTGAGACAAACTGAACAAGTTCCACTGACCTGTGACTAACAGAAATGGAATTATGTGTCCCTGAACAAAGTGGGTGTCAAAATCAAAGGTAACAGTCAGTATCTGGTGTGGCCACCAGCTGCATTAAGTACCGCAGTGTATCTCCTCCTCATGGACTGCACCTGATTTGGCAGTTCTTGAGATGTTACCCCACTCTTCCACCAAGGCACCTCGAAGTTCCCAGACATTTCTGGGGGGAATGGCCCTAGCCCTCACCCTCCGATCCAACAGGTTCCAGACGTGCTCAATGGGATTGAGATCCGGGCTCTCTGCTGGCCATAGTAGAACACTGACATTCCTATCTTGCAGGAAATTACGCACAGAACAAGCAGTATGGCTGGTGGCATTGTCATGCCGGGGGTCATGTCAGGATGAGCCTGCAGGAAGGGTACCACATGAGGGAGGAGGATGTCTTCCCTGAAACACACAGCATTGAGATTGCCTGCAATGAAAACAAGCTCAGTCTGAAGATGCTGTGACACACCGCCCCAGACCATGATGGACCCTCCACCTCCAAATCGATCCCGCTCCAGAGTACAGGCCTCGGTGTAATGCTCATTCCTTCGACGTTAAACGTGAATCCGACCATCACCCCTGGTGAGACAAAACCACAACTCGTCAGTGAAGCACTTTTTGCCAGTCCTGTCTGGTCCAGCGATGGTGGGTTTGTGCCCAAGGAGACTTTGTTGCCAGTGATGTCTGGTGAGGACCTGCCTTACAACAGGCCTACAAGCCCTCAGTCCAGCCTCTCTAAGCCTATTGGGGACAGTCTGTGCACTGATGGAGGGATTTTGCATTCCTGGTGTAACTCGGGCAGTTGTTGTTGCCATCCTTTACCTGTCCAGCAGGTGTGATGTTCAGATGTACCGATCCTGTGCAGGTGTTGTTACACAGGTCTGCCACTGGCAGACCATCAGCTGTCCACCCTGTCTCCCTGTAGCTCCGTCTTAGGCGTCTCACAGTACAGACATTGCAATTACATTGCCCTGGCCTCATCTGCAGTCCTCATGCCTCCTTGCAGCATGCCTAAGGCACGTTCACGCAGATGAGCAGGGACCCTGAGCATCTTTCTTTTGGTGATTTTCAGAGTCAGTAGGAAGGCCTCTTTAGTGTCCTAAGTTTTCATAACTGTGACCTTAATTGCTTGCCGTCTGTAAGCTGTTAGTGTCTTAACGACTGTTCCACAGGTGCATGGTCATTAATTGTTTATGGTTAATTGAACAAGCATGGGAAACAGTGTTTAAACCCTTTACAATGAAGATCTGCAAAGTTATTTGGATTTTTACTAATTATTTTTGAAAGACAGGGTCCTGAAAAAGTTTACATGGAACCCAAAACGGGTCTACCTGGAACCAACAAGGTTTCTTCATAGGATTCTCCAATCGGGACAGCCAAAGAACCCTTTTAGGTTCTAGATAGCACCTTTTTTTTAAGAGGATGGCCCTTTTGTGAATTTTCCCCTTAATGTAGCACAATATACCACTATGGAATAAGAACAGCTGTTATCATTGTGGCAAGCTTCTATTCTGTTTACATTACTCTTAATTACCACACCAGTATCAATTATGTGCCTTGCCACACACCAGTGCACCCCTATTTCACCCCTCCCTTATGGATAATGTCAGTGGTGGAAAAAGTACTCAACAGTCATACTTGAGTAAAAGTAAAGATACCTTAATAGAAAATGACTCAAGTAAAAGTGAAAGTCACTCAGTAAAATACTTCTTAAGTAAAAGTCTAAAAGTATTTGGTTTTAAATATACTTAAGTACATTTGAGCAATTCCATTTACTTTTGATTCTTAAGTATCAAAAGTAAAAGTATAAACCAGAGGGAGGACACAATTAAATGTTTTTATTTTTTATTGACGGATAGCCAGGGGCGCACTCCAACACTCAGATATAATTTACAAATGAAGCATTTGTGTTTAGTGAGTCGTACAGATCAGATACAGTAGGGATGACCAGGGATGTTCTCTTGATAAGTGTGTGAATTGGACCATTTACCTATCAAAATGTAACGAGTACTTTTGGGTGTTGGAAAATGTATGGAGTAAAAAGTACATTATTTTCTTTAGGAATGTAGTGAAGTAAAAATTGGCAAAAATATAAATAGTAAAGTGAAGTACAGATACCCCAGAAAATGACTTAAGTAGTACTTTACACAACTGGATAATGTATCCAATGTGACACTGGTTAATTTGATATGAATCACTCTATTCAGTCCTCCCATTCTTAGTGATATCTAAATATTGGCTCAAGGAAGAATGTAGCACTTGTTAATACAGGTTAACTGCATACCACGTAATAGTACATTTCTCTGCAAATCTTAGGGGAAAAGTCCATGTTATTGTATTTAAAATGTAATTACAGTAAAGGTGCATATTGTTACATTGTACTTTTAATCATGAGCGTTTGGGGATTGATCAGAATCAGGAGTGGTTAATGGACTAGACCAAGCAGAAGTACAACAGGTCATTCACATAGTCAAGTAGTTTCACATCAGTCCCATGATGGTTTGTGCAAATATGATCTCTCATACATATCCACTCAGCTGTTTTACTGCAGAACACTACTCATGTTGAAATTAATAAGGGTAAGTCCCACACATCAACCACATCATTTAGTCTACAACCTTATAAAGATGAAATCAACGGATGGATAAAATATCCAAACTAAACCAGGCGCCCGATAAATAACCAGGAAGTTCAGATGAGGCTAAAACAACAAGAACATTTTGCAGTAGGATCATGAGTCAGTGCTTTGACACTTAACAACACTAGTCATCATGATGTCGTGAAATTCTAGTTTTATAATTTTCACTTCTGATGGATGCACAGCATCATGAAATAATCAACAGATGACTTTCAGAAAGTCATTTGCATATGAACCAGTTGAACTCTACGATCCATCTCTTAACACCAAACATTGTTCAGTGAAAGCTTGTTTGGAGTTATTACCATTCTTCTGGTCATGTGAGGGTTGATGTCAGTGTGTTGGGCCCAGGTATGACCCCTAATCCTTCTCTCTGACGCCTCTCTAGGTGATGCTGCTGGGAGACTCTGCGGTGGGGAAGACGTGTGTGCTGGTGCGCTTTAAAGACGGGGCCTTTTTGGGAGGCAACTTCATAGCCACCGTGGGAATAGACTTTAGGGTGAGAGAGATGTCAGTAGACTCAGTGGGGTCAACTCCGGGTTGGAAGGTTCTTTGTGTCTATACATTCATAATGTATACATTATGTCTGCTGTTTTTCTGTTCTTTCTCATTTCTAAATGGTCTATTTACAAGATAAACGCTAGAATGTTGAAGAATCCATACATAAAATATTTTCCCATCCTATTTCAGTTAAATCTGTAAATCCAATAACCACTTTAAAGTGTTTTCATGCAGTGATGGCTCAAAATGTACAAACCCTTTCACAAATCAGTCAAGTCCATAGAGTACTTCTGCTACTGTGCTGCATATGGCTCCAGAATCATTGTTTTCAGCCTGGAGCTGTACTTTATGTTACCCCCACAAACGATGCTCTGTCACAAGCAGCTCTCATGTGGTGGACAGATTTCCATAGCTACCAACCAGCTGCTGGAGAGACAGAGAGAAAAAGATAGAGAAAATGAGTGAGAGATGGAAAAAAAGAGAGAATATGGACAGAAAGAAAGACTCTTGCACCAGTGGATTTGGTCCTGCTCCCCCTCCAAAGAAAACACTCTATCTAATGGCTGGTAAAAAGGCGGTTTTGGAGGAAATGATGTTGCATTAAGGCAGATTACTGTATTACCACTCAGTGTTGATGGTGTAGACATTAGGACTGCCTGGGATGGGAGTACAACATGGATAGGGATGTGTGGAGCGAATTTTATCCATGCTTGTGCAACAGGTAATAACTATTCATGAGATTCATAAATAAGTGCATTATAACAATGAGTTGTGTGTAATGACCACCCACAGCTACTTGCATTGCATCTGTATTGAACAGAAGATTATAAAGCGAGATAATTTTGAGACTGATACATGATCCGTCAATATGTTCCTTGCTGAGCCTCCAGCTATACCAGTCAATACCCTGTGTGGATGGGAAGACTGCTGTGACTAGCTCTAACGTGGCAGGGCTATTTTGGCCCTGCTTCCTTGTAGCAGTTACTCAGCATGCGGGCTTGTCAACGCGGCTTGTCAATCTGCGTAATAATTGGAGGGAAAAATGGAAACCCATGGCAACTAATGCAGGGGTTGGACCATGTCCGTTCGGCCAAGGTGGAAGTCTCAATGGGTGGTGACTCCCATTGAGAGGGGCCATTTTAGAAGATTGGACTCACTTCAGAGAAAGTGTATGTCTGTCACAGTGTGCTCACAGGAAAGGCAGGGGCTGACTGTACCCGGGTACTGATAGTGGAGTAATGAGGTTAGCTTAGAGGAAGTGATGTACCAGTTGAATCGTTCACTTCCTTCATTTCAACATTGTTGCTTGTGTCATGTTTTCACTTAGTGACTTTCCTCCTGTTTTCCCCTGAAATACAAAAGGAAGTTTAAAAGGCCAGGTTGAGGTTAACTGGTTCAGTTACCTGCATGATAATGACACCTACACAGCAGACTGACCTTACAACAAGCTGTTATTGGTTGACCTTTAGAATGTGTATCATTGGTTTGTTCGTGAGTGTATGTGTGGGTGGGTGTATGTATGTATTTGGGACTTAGTTTGAAGGGACACATCATTTCACATGACTTAGGCATCTTATTCCTTCTCAATTTTCCATTTTCTTTCTTTACTCTCTCGAAGAGCATTTTTCACAAGATATGTTTTTCACTTGGAAGCATCTTATTAAGCATCTTCTTTTTCACTAATCCATAACTGTAGCGAATATTCTTTTTTTCATTCATGACTATTTTAGAATCCTGCCTATACAGGAAATCACAGGAAATTAGCGGGGAAGTGGGTTGTTATTTTGCCAGTCTTCGTTCTCACTATTGTGCAATTAAGTCTAATTCCAGAACCTCTGTAGTGTGGGTGTAGCAATTGGCTTTCTTTGCCGGCCTCTGAAGCTCCTCTTAGTTTTCATGTTGTCTGTATGAGTCTATATAGCAGTGGCGATTTTTAGCATGGAAATCTTGGTGCCTCCCCCCCAGAAAAGTGGGATGCATGCCATCAAAGCCCCAACACAACACTAAACAATACATGAATTGCACTATAACAGTGACAAACGGTGCCCACAAACTGTTAGGTCCTACGTAAAGCTGTCCCAACATCTTACCACTGCTAAACCTGGCTTTCAGCGGAGCCTTGTCTGGCAGCGAAACACTTCATTCAGCCTCATTTACTGCCTTTTAAAAAACATAGCTGACATGGCAGACTTGCTTAAACAAATGTGGTTTCTACTGACAAATGAGATGTATAAACTATGGCATAAGGGGACGACAAGCGGATAAGAGGCAATCCATAATTCCGACTAAGATGTTAATGGGCAGCCCACGACAGACGTAGTCAACATAACTATTTGTTCAGCACTTTTGAAATGTATAGCGACAGAATTCAGAACATGGGCCGTTCTTACAGTGTACTCCCTGTACAAATCAGAACCTGTCACGACTTCTACCGAAGGTGGCTCCTCTCCCTGTTCGGGCGGCGGTCGGAGTCGCCGGTCTACTAGCCATCACCGATCCCTTTTTCCTTTTCTGTTTGTTTTGTCTTTGGTTCTTTTTCACACCTGGTTTCATTTGATTTCATTTCTGTGTGTATAATTGTAACCTGTTGTCTGCCTAAGTTTGTGCGGGATTAGTCGTTTATTGTGAGGTGCTCGGTTAGGTATTACCGTTATTTGTTTTCACGGGTTCTGAAGTAAATGTGTCGGAACTTTGTTTGTTCCTCCGTGCGCTTTGTACGGGTTTTCTGTTGTTGAGGGCGTTGTACCTTTTGATTGTGCCATTCCTGTGTTGGTGGACTCTCCTATTAAAACACTCTTCTCAGACATCCCTGCTGTCCTGCGCCTGACTCCTACACCTACCACCTAGACGCACGTTGTCACAGAACCGTAGGATTAAAAAAAGGGGACATATAAACAGACAATGAAAGCTTTTACAATATTCGATGATTACAGTTCTCCAAAACTGGTTATAGGCTATATGTGCACCACCAAGTTAGAACAGTAGGTGAAATTAAGAGGTGAAGTAGACCAAATTATTAGGGTGAGGCACATTGAATGTCATTTGGGTGAAAGCTGTACAAAACAGTAGTCAAACAAGCATTGAGCCAAATAAAGCACTGAGCTATAGGCTGAAACGACCAACGTTTTATGGCTGCCTGTTTATTTGCAGATTTATTAACTCAATGATATATATATATATTTTTTTTTTACATTGTTTGCAAACTGATATGTGACACATTAATGTCAAAATAACATGTAAAACAGGCAAGCCCACCCAAAAACAAAATATATATATTTATTTATTTTATTTTTCTTAAAAAAGGTTGGGGCTCACAGGCCCACCTGCCCTAAATGACGGGTTGCCACTGCTATACAGCATGCTGTGCCATTTCCGGTCTGTTTGTTTGTTCTTTAGAATATTCTTGCTTTCTGAAGCTTCTTAATATTTAAATACCTGTGATGTGTTTTGTCTGAGTCTATCTATTATGCAAAAAGACCCCCATAGACAGTCCTGTGGTTAACTGTTTCCTCTCCTCATCAGAATAAAGTTGTGACGGTGGACAACGCGAAGGTCAAACTCCAGGTGAGAGAGCAGGGACCTCTACACCCAACATTGATGCCACTATTCCTGTGATCTTATCCCTACCAGTCTAATTCATTCAACCACAGTCAGTATCATAATATTACACAGTGGGCAGTGGCGTATGTGGTCAACACGCAAGTGTCCCTATGTAACCACAGCGTATCAATTGCAAATATGTTATCATATCCTGTTCTATTGACAATTCTGGCTGAGCGGTGCCAAACATTTAAATGCCTTTGGTGGGTTTTGTCTGAGCAGCACACCACACTGCATCCCATTGCTGGCTTGCCTCTGAAGCTAAGCAGGGTTAAGCAGGGTTGGTCCTGGTTGGTACCTGGATGGGAGACCAGATGCTGCTGGAAGTGGTGTTGGAGGGCCAGTAGGAGGCACTCTTTCCTATGGTCTAAAATAATATATCCAATTGCCCCAGGGTAGTGATTGGGGACATTGCCCTGTGTAGGGTGCCGTCTTTCGGATGGGATGTTGAACAGGTGTCCTGACTCAGTGGTCACTAAATATCACATGCCACTTATCGTAAGATTAGGGATATTAACCTCGGTATCCTGGTTAAATTCTCAATCTGGCTGTCATACCATCATGGCTACCTAATCATCCCCAGCTTCCAATTGGTTCATTCATCCCCCTCCTCTTCCCTGTAACTATTCCCCAGGTCATTTCTGTAAATGAGAATGTGTTCTCAATCAACTTACCTGGTAAAAAATAAATAAGCCACGTGACTATTCTAATGTATTACACTGTAAAATATATTGATCATTAATTTCACGTATTTCCCATTATGACGTGCATACCATTGCATGCTCATTGGTTGCTGCTGGTTGGGATATTGTCCTGTTTTCCAGGTTTATTATATTGTTATAATTAATTTTTTCACCTCTTTCTCCCAGATCTGGGATACTGCAGGACAGGAGAGATTCCGCAGTGTCACGCACGCCTACTACAGAGACGCACAGGGTAATCTCTGCTCTATTAAAACACTTCCTGGTTGTGTGTGTGGTAGAATGCTAAGAACACGTGGCTGTGTGAGACTCTCTGCCTTTCTCTTCTCAGCCCTCCTCCTGCTCTATGACATCACCAGCAAGTCATCCTTTGACAACATCAGGGTGAGAAACATATCATGTCACTCTTCACTCCTCCTTATCTCCTCACGTCTTCTCATAAGCCCCCTTTTAGAGGAAGAACCCAGAATTCATTTTACATGCCAAGTAATATATGGCCTCCACATTACATTACTGAAGTGAACTCCACAATGACATTTCATGACATTTCCAAGAAGCCATTTTTAAAAGTTTTTGAAGGTTTGGGGATAAGGGGAAGTGCAGAATGGCAGAATGGAGAATAGTAACCAAAGCAGCAGAGCAGAGAAATTGATTCTGTTTTTGTAGAGAGGGTCTCCTTTAGCGCTGGCATTTTTACTGACTAATCTCCTTTTTAATCTCTCCCCCCCCCTCCCATATAGGCCTGGCTGACTGAAATTCATGAGTATGCTCAGAAGGATGTGGTCATCATGTTGCTTGGCAACAAGGTGTGAGCTATACATCCTTTTGGTTTTGTATCAAGAGAAGTCGTCATACCAGAAGTAACAATAAGAACACAACACACACAGAAACATATTTGTCTCTGCTATTGACTTTGTAGCCTAATTACACACACCCACACACACAGTGTCTCAGCCTCAGAGTTTATATTGAAGCTGAATTTTTTAATTTCACCTTTATTTAACCAGGTAGGCAAGTTGAGAACAAGTTGTCATTTACAATTGCGACCTGGCCAAGATAAAGCAAAGCAGGTTGACACGTGAATACATGTGTTGTGATGATTTCAAATAGAACTGGTGGCATCTCCAGTTCAGCAGCACCCATAGATTATGTGCCCCCTCTGGTGGTGCTACTACAGAGACACTGGGTCATTGCTGTCACGTTCCCCAGACATAATTTATTCCCAGAGCTGGGGAGAGCAGCAAGACAGGGAACATTTCTCTCTCTGAGCAATGTTTGTCCTGTGGTCAGAGACTCAGAGGCAGCCTGGAGAATGCCCTGGGAACTGCTGTGGCTTGTGTGGGCTGATGTAGTGGTGCCTCTGGATCTAATGGACTAGTTGTGTCCATGACTCTCCTCTGCTCTGTCCAAACAGACGGACATGGCCGGAGAGAGGGTCATCAAGCGTGAGGAGGGAGAGAAGCTGGCCAAGGTAAGAGAAAAGGCCCACTTAAAGGTTTGCTCCACTCTCCTACCACAAAACACCAAGTAGCCTCTTCAAAAGCAACTGCACAGCACTGTGAAATGAAAACAAGCTTGAAATATTGATTTATATACTGTACTTGTGAACTGATGTTCCCTCAAGTGTTGGAGAGCTGTATCACTGAGTGTTTGGTAGTGAGTTCATTCATATGATGAATGTGGTGTACTTGAGTAGTGCCATTAAAAGCCCTGGATGCTTTTCAGGAATATGGAGTCCCTTTCATGGAGACCAGTGCCAAGACTGGAGTCAACGTAGAGCTGGCCTTCCTGGCTGTAGCAAAGTAAGTCACGACTCATGTTATTTCTAAATGAAAGTTGCACTGTATGTGAAAGGGCAAAGACATATTGCCCAATAATGTTCCTCATCTCTCTCTCTTACCCTTATGTTTCAATTTCTCTGCTCTGCACTGCTCCATCCCACACACTCTCCTCTCTCTCTCTCTCTCTCTCTCTCGTTCTCTCTCTCGCTCTGTCAGGGAGTTGAAGCACAGAGCTGCCCAGCAGCCCAACGAGCCCAAGTTCCAGATCCATGAATACATTGCGTCTGAGAAGCAGAAGTCTGGCTGCTGTGGTGGCTACATGTAGCTGAACCTCTCACCAACTGTTACACCACACCAGGCCACAGTGAGAGAGGAGCGAGAGAGATACAAACATCTATGGAGGGAGAGAGAGAGGGAGGGAGGGAAATAAAGAGAGAGAGACAGAGCAGTAGAGAGACAGTCCCCCTAAAATAGCATCATCCGATAGAGTAGTCAAAAAGAGCAGAGCAACCACATTGTGAAAAAGAGAGCACCTGGTCTGCTCACCACCTACTTGGAAAGCCTATGGCAACTATACAACCCTTATTCTGCCCCTATTATCAGGAGAAAAACCATGTCAGTGTTTTCAGTTGGATAGAAATCCTTTAGCAGTGTATTTAAAATGTGAATTTATATTTGAAACATGCTCAGATCATTTAGTTAATGTGTATCACATGCTGCACAGCCTGTCAGCCTTACTCATTATTGCCATAAGGAAGGATTGGAAATCCAAATGGAATTTCTTGCCCCAATATTGCCATATTTACAAAGAAATGAAGAAATTATCTGATCACTTTATGTAAAGATGTTAGCTGGAATAAAATACAGATTTTTGGGGGGCTCACGGCTTCATATGTTTCACCACATTCTATTCAGGACTAAATGCCATTATACATGTTGTATGAGGAGTACCCTCTACTACTGTGGTGTCATACACAGCGTGTCCCAGATGCGGCCTCTTCCGGCGAAAAATATGTCTAATGACAGTCATTTTGTAATTATACTCCAAATTAAAAGTATTTTCTGAAATGTTGTGGTCAAATGTTAATTGAGGTGGTGGTCAGAAGTTCCAGCATGAGTTTTGATTTGCTTTTAAATGTGCCATCCACCATGTGCCATCCCCAATGAGAGCACTCCCTCAGACACTGTTGTTGTGGAGCCTCTATCAGTTATCATTAATGGACATGTTATTGTTGTGTCTCTACTGTACATGGGTTGTTCATGGGTTGCATTGTGTAAAATGTTCCTTTGTATTTGGTTCATTATGAATGTTTGCTTATTGAATTTGCTTGATGTCACAATTATTGTCACTCTATGGAGGTGTCACAGTGATCACAAAGTGCCATGGAAAAGTGCTTTGTTATCGTACAGTATATAAAAACTATTTTTTGTAATGAAGATGGTGGTGTTTTATTGCAGTGTGTGTTTGTATATCTGTTTGATTCTCTGGGGAGGAGGAAATAGGTCTGGGTTTCCCCACTGGCGGCCACTGGTGGTTTTATTTTATTCTGAGCAACAAAAATAATACATACAGTACCAATCAAATGTTTGGACACAACTACTCAAGGGGTTTTCTATATTTTTACTATTTTCTACATTGCAGAATAATAGTGAAGATATCAAAACTATGAAATAACACATGGAATCATATAGAAACCAACATGTTCTTAAACAAATCTAAATATATTTTAGATAATTCAAAGTATCCACTGTTTGCCTTGACAGCTTTGTACACTCTTGGCATTATCTCAACCAGCTTCACCTGGAAGGCTTTTCCAAAAGTGTTGAAGGAGTTCCCACATATGCTGAGCACTTGTCTGCTTTTTTCTTCACTGCATTCCAACTCACCCCAAACCATCTCAATTGGGTTGAGGTTGGGAGATTGTGGAGGCCAAGTCATCTGATGCAGCACTCCATCATTCTCCTTCCTGGTCAAATAGCCCTTACACAGCCGGGAGGTGTGTTGGGTCATTGTTCTGTTGAAAAATCAATGATTGTCCCACTAAGCGCAAACCAGATGGGATGGTGTATTGCTGCAGAAAGCTGTGGTAGCCATGCTGGTTAAGTGTGCCTTGAATTCAAAGTAAATCACTGACAGTGTCACCAGCAAAGCACTTTCACACCACCTCCATGCTTCACGGTGGGAACCACACATGTGGAGATCATTTGTTCACCTAATCTGCGTTTCACAAAGATACAGCGGTTGGAAACAAAAATCTCAAAGGACAGATTTCCACTGGTTTAATGTCCATTGCTTGTGTTTCTTGGCCCAAGCAAGTCTCTTCTTCTTATTGGTGTCCTTTAGTAGGGGTTTCTTTGCAGCAATTCGACCATGAAGGCCTGTTTCACGCAGTCTCCTCTGAACAGTTTATGTTGAGATGTGTCTGTTACTTGAACTCTGTGAAGCATTTATTTGGGCTGCAATTTCTGAGGCTGCTAACTCTAACAAACTTATACTCTGCAGCAGAGGTAACTGAGTCTTCCTTTCCTGTGGTGGTCCTCATGAGAGCCAGTTTCCTTACAGTGCTTGATGGGTTTAGCGACTGCACTTGAAGAAACTTTCAAAGTTCTTGAAATTTTCTACATTTACTGACCTTCATGTTTTAAAATAATGATGCACTGTCATTTCTCCATGCTTATTTTAGCTGTTCTTGCCATAATATAACCTTGGTCTTTTACCAAATAGGGCTATCTTCTGTATACTACTCCTACCTTGTCACAACACAACTGATTGGCTCAAATGCATTAAGAAGGAAAGAAATTCAACAAATTAACAAGGCACACCTGTTAATTGAAATGCATTCCAGGAGACTACCTCATGAAGGTGGTTGAGATTCTTCCGTTGGCATTGAACAGTACACCACATCAGTCACTGGCTTCATCAATAAGTGCATCGATGACGTCGTCCCCACAGTGACCGTACGTACATTCCCCAACCAGAAGTAATTGATTACAGGCAACATCCACACTGAACTAAAGGGTAGAGCTGCCACTTTGAAGGAGTAGGACTCTAACCCAGACGCTTATAATAAACCTGCTATGCCCTCCGATGAACCATCAAACAGGCAAGGTGTCAATACAGGACTAAGATTGAATCATACTACACTGGCTCCGATGCTCGTCGGATGTGGTAGGGCTTGCAAATTATTACAGACTACAAAGGGAAGCACAGCCGTGAGCTGCCCAGTGACATGAGCCTACCAGATGAGCTAAATTATTTATATGCTCGCTTCAAGGCTAGCAACACTGAAGCATGCATGAGAGCATCAGCTGTTCTGGACAATTGTGTGATCACGCTCTCCGTAGCTAATGTGAGTAAGACCTTTAAACTGCTCAACATTCCCAAGGCCGCAGGGCCAAACGGATTACCAGAATGTGTACTCCGAGCATGTGCTGACCAACTGGCAAGTGTCTTCACTGATATTTTCAACCTCTACCTGTCTGAGTCTGTAATACCAACATGTTTCAAGAAGACCACCATAGTGCCTGTGCCCAAAAACACTAAGGTAACCTGCCACCTAAATGACTACCGACCCGTTGCACTCACGTCTGTAACCATGAAGTGCTTTGAAAGGCTGGTCATGGCTTACATCAACACCATTCTCAGAGAAACCCTAGACCCACTCCAATTTACATACCGCCCCAAAGGATCCACAGATGACGCAATCTCTATTGCACTCCTCTCAGCCCTTTCCCACCTGGACAAAAGGAACACCTATATGAGAATGCTATTCATTGACTACAGCTCAGCGTTCAACACCATAGTGCCCTCAAAGCTCATCACTAAGCTAAGGACCCTGGGACCAAACACCTCCCTCTGCAACTGGATCCTGGACTTCCTGACGGGCTGACCCCAGGTGGTAAGGGTAGGTAACAACACGTCTGCCACTTTGATCCTCAACACAGAGGCCCCTCAGGGGTGCATGCTCAGTCCCCTCCTGTACTCCCTGTTCATCCTTGACTGCATGGCCAGGCACGACTCCAACACCATCATTAAGTTTGCAGATGACACAACAGTGGTAGGCCTGATCATTGACAATGATAAGACAGCCTATAGGGAGGAAGTCAGAGACCTGGACGTGTGGTGCCAGAACAACAACCTCTCCCTCAACGTGATCAAGACAAAGGAGATGATTGTGGACTACAGGAAAAGGAGGACCAAGCATGCTCCCATTCTCATCGACGGGGCTGTAGTGGAGCAGGTTGAGAGCTTCAAGTTCCTTGGCGTTCACATCACCAACAAACTATCTTAACAGTTTCTATCCCCAAACCATAAGTTTCCTGAACAGCTAATCAAATGCCCCCCCATTTACTCCGCTGCTACTCTCTGTTTATTATTCATGCATAGTCACTATAGCTCTAACTACATGTACATATTACCTCAATTACATTGACTAACCTGTGCCCCCGCACATTGACTCTGTAACGGTACCCCCTGTATATGGGGTGGCAGGGTAGCCTAGTGGTTAGAGCGTTGGACTAGTAACCAGAAAGTTCAAACCCCTGAGCTGACAAAGTACAAATCTGTCATACTGCCCCTGAACAGGCAGTTAACCCACTGTTCCTAGGCCATCATAGAAAATAAGAATTTGTTCTTAGCTGACTTGCCTAGTAAAATAAAATAAATGTAGCCTCGCTACTGTTATTTTACTGCTGCTCTTACATTTTTTTACTTATATATTTTTTACTTAACACTTGTTTTTCATAAAACTGCATTGTTGGTTAAGGGCTTGTAAGCAAGCATTTCACAAACTTTTGACTGGTACTGTATATATATATATTTCTTGGGTTGAATTTCCATTGTTGGACATAGAAGACTAAAAATACCAGGAAACCAGCTTCAAGTGATTTTAATATAAGAAATATGTACCTAAGTATTATCACGCATAATAGAGACACATGATCGTATACAAATGAAAGTAAGGTTTGAAAGTATTATGTTTTAGTCAAACATGTGTATGGTGGGCTTTTTGCAGTCTACAAATGATTTGTAATCTTGTGCCAGCCCCCAACCAACCGCTCCAGAGAAAATCGGCCAGCGGCTGAATCTAGTTGATGATCCCTGCTGTAGGTGGATGGGATGTGATGTACTGAAGTTGCCTCCCACCAGGTGACAGCATTTCTTTTCAAATAATAACAGGGCGTTACGCTATTTCCCACTGCTGGCTCAGTTTGACTTGTTAAAGAGCCACTGAACACGCAGATTGGCAGGTGTGCTTTTCTGTAGAAAAACAAGATTTCAGTCTTGGGGTGTTTCCTGACCGATTCCGCGTTTGGTTAATGATGTTTGTCCGCCATGAGAAGCCTATTTCACTTCCTCAAAATCCCCATAATAAATCTAATATTACTCAAGAAATATGTAATTATTTTTGACGTTTTTACCTAGGATGTTTTAGTTGCGTGATTTTACATCTAACTGAATGAAGTGTGTGGTACAGTATTTCTCAAGTAAAGAAACACACGTTGTCGTATGTAAACAAAGTCGGAGCTGCTGGGCAGGTCTGTCTCATTGTCTATGCTATTGGATGGAGAGCAATCACTGCAGCTGTTCACCCCATGTTAGTAGGCAAATGAAACTCGTCAAATCAAAACACAACCTTCATTACCAGTTGTGACGCACGGATGTTCCACACTCAGTTTTAGACAAGACTGACTTTATGACCAAAATGATCCTATTTACACTTTGTAGTCAATTTTGACACACTGTTTCTGACTAGTATCAATGCCACATAGGCCGTTTTCAAAGGGATTCGTTGATTTTTAAAGGCAGTGAAACCTCCATGGAACTTGTCCTCCTCCACACAGTTGTACAGCTGTACCAACGATTAAATCAAACACAAACAAGAATCATTAATTCCTCAGAAACATCACATAGCACCTGACCATCAGCCTTTCTGCATACATAGTTTGAAATGATAGGCTTATGAGTGAGTCATCAATAAATTATAGCTGAGTCATCAATATATTATATTAAGGACATTACCATGCATTGATAAGTGTACCTGGCAAATGTCCCAGTATAGAGAAGTAACAACTCTGCTGTGGTTTTGGTTCAGTGAGGTTCTTGCCGTTTAATATAGCATTTCTCAAGGAGGGTCTAGGCCCCTTCCTTCCACATAAAGGTTTGCATTTCTTCAGAATTGCAGGGTGGTGAGGTAGGCCTATTCAGAAGAGGTTCTGTCTATCAGTGAGTGTGTGTTCTCACAGAGACAGACAGACATAGAGTGAGGGGGAGGGAGAGAGAAGGAGCACATGTGGCAAATGCAGATGTCTTCTCCTGAGCATAATATGTGTATTCTATAAGTAGAAAACATATTTCAACATCAGGAATATGCAGTACAGTGAAGGCTGCTGAGGGGAGGACGGCTCATAATAATGTCTGGAACTGAGCGAATAGAATGGCATCAAACACCTGGAAACCATGGAAACCATATGTTTGATGTTGTTGATACCGTACCACCAACCTCCTGTGATACAGTACCATATGTTTGATGTTGTTGATACCGTACCACCAACCTCCTGTGATACAGTACCATATGTTTGATGTTGTTGATACCGTACCACCAACCTCCTGTGATACAGTACCATATGTTTGATGTTGTTGACACCGTACCACCAACCTCCTGTGATACAGTACCATATGTTTGATGTTGTTGATACCGTACCACCAACCTCCTGTGATACAGTACCATATGTTTGATGTTGTTGATACCGTACCACCAACCTCCTGTGATACAGTACCATATGTTTGATGTTGTTGATACCGTACCACCAACCTCCTGTGATACAGTACCATATGTTTGATGTTGTTGATACCGTACCACCAACCTCCTGTGATACAGTACCATATGTTTGATGTTGTTGATACCGTACCACCAACCTCCTGTGATACAGTACCATATGTTTGATGTTGTTGATACTGTACCACCAACCTCCTGTGATACAGTACCATATGTTTGATGTTGTTGATACTGTACCACCAACCTCCTGTGATACAGTACCATATGTTTGATGTTGTTGATACTGTACCACCAACCTCCTGTGATACAGTACCATATGTTTGATGTTGTTGATACTGTACCACCAACCTCCTGTGATACAGTACCATATGTTTGATGTTGTTGATACTGTACCACCAACCTCCTGTGATACAGTACCATATGTTTGATGTTGTTGATACCGTACCACCAACCTCCTGTGATACAGTACCATATGTTTGATGTTGTTGATACCGTACCACCAACCTCCTGTGATACAGTACCATATGTTTGCAGAAGGACCACATGCATTTGTCACAACATGGCAGCAGCAGCAATCATTTTTGTGCATGCACTTGTCGATCTTTAGGGCCAATAGCATGCATGCACCATGCAGCCTCCCTCCTCCTGGGGTATTTGAGTAGTGATTGGTGTTACCATCTGTCTTCTCCACCTACGTCACTGACCTTTATAAAGTAGTCTACTGAGTTTAATTCAGTGTCAGATTAGAGAATAGAGTTTTGGAGAAAAGTCAACGCATACATATAGTTAGTAGAACTTCAGGTTTGGGCGACACATCTCGGGTTGGCATACATCCCCTGTATGCACAAAGTTTAGGAGTTGCTTTTGAAAGTGAGTTGCGCGACTCCAGTCACCACGGACGGCACCTTATAAACAGACCGATTGGATGACAGACGCTCTTCCTTGAGACCGGTAGAGATATTCCTGTTGACGGGTACCACTCGTGCTCAGCATCCCAAACTGAGTTTACTTGGCAACTTTCAGCTAGTGAACGATCATTCTCACAAACAACGGGTTGAATTGGTGAAATAAATAGCAGAAACTATGCCCAGCAAAAGTGAAGATAATCGGCCAAGACTCTGCCTGCTGGAGAAAGGGGACAATGGTTATGGGTTCCATCTCCACGGTGAGAAGGGTAAGACCGGGCAGTTCATACGGCTTGTGGAGCCCGACAGTCCGTCGGAAACTTCTGGGGTTCGCGCGGGGGACCGACTGGTGTTCGTGAACGGGGAGAACGTGGAGAGCGAGAGCCATCAACAGGTTGTGTCCCGGATAAAAGCCACCGTGGGCCAGCTCGAGCTCATTGTTGTCGACCAGGACACTGAGCAACTGTTGAAAAAACACAAGATGAAGTGTCTCAAAGAATATGTCACGGAGCCCATTCCTTTACCCAGCGACGACGAGTCAGAAAGCGAAGACGTTAAGGAGAATGGGACACCATGCGGGACACGGAGAGAATCCACACCCATCCCGGAAAATAACGGAGAGCACCATGGCCACGTAGAGCTCCATAGCCATGTTGAGAAAAAGCTGAGCATCAACTCTGAGAAGGTGAGTGTGCCAAAGTGCAAAACCTGAATAATCAATGAAATTCTTATTTTGGTTCATTGATGTAGCCTGGTGGTCACAGTAAGCTATATTCTGCAAATATACACTACAGATTCAGTTACAGTTTGCGTAATAGTACCACTGACACTGTCCTAGGGATTTCAATTAAACGAATGAGATGGTTTTTTAATTCATCCATTTATTCACCAGCAATGTAATTAGATTATTTAAATGTTTCAGTCTCCTGTTGTATAAGTGCACTGTGAAAATAACAAATGAATATGGTCAGCTGCAAAGCCCAATATTCCCACTCTCTTTCATTGTAGCAGTTTTGGCAGAGATAGCAGATTGTAGGCGAGTCAGTTGGCGACAAAACAACGACAAAACAACCTGCTTCAGCCTTGAGTTCAAGTTAATTTGACAGTGATGCTGCACACCACACACATTTGGGGGGAAAGGGCAACAACATTTTTTGTGTTGTTGTTCTGAGGTTTGAAAAAGAACTGACACTTG
>NW_024608116.1:0-49624 GCF_018296145.1 Oncorhynchus tshawytscha
TAAACTACTACAACTATACTACGTCTACAGATCCTCCTATACCTAACAACTATACTACGTATACTACTACAGTCTACAGATCCTCCTATCCCTATACCTAATAACTATAAACTACTATAACTTTACTACTACAGTCTACAGATCCTCCTTTACCTAATAACTATAAACTACTACAACTATACTACGTATACTACTACAGTCTACAGATCCTCCTATCCCTATACCTAATATCTATAAACTACTATAACTATACTACTACAGTCTACAGATCCTCCTATACCTATACCCAATAACTATAAACTACTACAACTATACTATACTAATACAGTCTACAGATCCTCATATACCCAATAACTATAAACTACTATAACTATACTATACTACTACAGTCTACAGATCCTCCTATACCTATACCTAATAACTATAAACTACTACAACTATACTACTACAGTCTACAGATCCTCCTATACCAATACCTAATAACTGTAAACTACTACAACTATACTATATTACTACAGTCTATTACCCTCCTTTACCTATACCTAATAACTATAAACTACTACAACTATACTACTACTACAGTCTACAGATCCTCCTATACCTATACCTAATAACTATAAACTACTACAACTATACTATACTACTACAGTCTACAGATCCTCCTATACCTATACCCAATAACTATAAACTACTACAACTATACTATACTACTACAGTCTACAGATCCTCCTATACCTAATAACTATAAACTACTACAACTATACTATATTACTACAGTCTATGACCCTCCTTTACCTATACCTAATAACTATAAACTACTACAACTATACTACTACTACAGTCTACAGATCCTCCTATACCTATACCTAATAACTATAAACTACTACAACTATACTATACTACTAGTCTACAGATCCTCCTATACCTATACCCAATAACTATAAACTACTACAACTATACTATACTACTACAGTCTACAGATCCTCCTATACCTAATAACTATAAACTACTACAACTATACTACTACTACAGTCTACAGATCCTCCTATACCTATACCTAATAACTATAAACTACTACAACTATACTATACTACTACAGTCTACAGATCCTCCTATACCTAATAACTATAAACTACTACAACTATACTATACTACTACAGTCTACAGATCCTCCTATACCTATACCTAATAACTATAAACTACTACAACTATACTACTACTACAGTCTACAGATCCTCCTATACCTATACCTAATAACTATAAACTACTATAACTATACTATACTACTACAGTCTACAGATCCTCCTATACCTATACCCAATAACTATAAACTACTACAACTATACTACTACTACAGTCTACAGATCCTCCTATACCTATACCTAATAACTATAAACTACTATAACTATACTATACTACTACAGTCTACAGATCCTCCTATACCTATACCCAATAACTATAAACTACTACAACTATACTACTACTACAGTCTACAGATCCTCCTATACCTATACCTAATAACTATAAACTACTACAACTATACTACTACAGTCTACAGATCCTCCTATACCCAATAACTATAAACTACTACAACTATACTATACTACTACAGTCTACAGATCCTCCTATACCTAATATCTATAAACTACTACAACTATACTACTACAGTCTACAGATCCTCCTATACCTAATAACTATAAACTACTATAACTATACTATACTACTACAGTCTACAGATCCTCCTATACCTATACCTAATAACTATAAACTACTACAACTATACTATACTACTACAGTCTACAGATCCTCCTATACCTAATATCTATAAACTACTACAACTATACTACTACAGTCTACAGATCCTCCTATACCCAATAACTATAAACTACTACAACTATACTATACTACTACAGTCTACAGATCCTCCTATACCTAATATCTATAAACTACTACAACTATACTACTAGTCTACAGATCCTCCTATACCTAATAACTATAAACTACTACAACTATACTATACTACTACAGTCTACAGATCCTCCTATACCTAATAACTATAAACTACTACAACTATACTATACTACTACAGTCTACAGATCCTCCTATACCTAATAACTATAAACTACTACAACTATACTACTACTACAGTCTACAGATCCTCCTATACCTATACCTAATAACTATAAACTACTATAACTATACTATACTACTACAGTCTACAGATCCTCCTATACCTATACCCAATAACTATAAACTACTACAACTATACTACTACTACAGTCTACAGATCCTCCTATACCTATACCTAATAACTATAAACTACTACAACTATACTACTACAGTCTACAGATCCTCCTATACCCAATAACTATAAACTACTACAACTATACTATACTACTACAGTCTACAGATCCTCCTATACCTAATATCTATAAACTACTACAACTATACTACTACAGTCTACAGATCCTCCTATACCTAATAACTATAAACTACTATAACTATACTATACTACTACAGTCTACAGATCCTCCTATACCTATACCTAATAACTATAAACTACTACAACTATACTATACTACTACAGTCTACAGATCCTCCTATACCTAATATCTATAAACTACTACAACTATACTATACTACTACAGTCTACAGATCCTCCTATACCTAATATCTATAAACTACTACAACTATACTATACTACTACAGTCTACAGATCCTCCTATACCTAATATCTATAAACTACCACAACTATATTACTACAGTCTACAGATCCTCCTATACCTAATAACTATAAACTACTATAACTATACTATACTACTACAGTCTACAGATCCTCCTATACCTAATAACTATAAACTACTACAACTATACTATACTACTACAGTCTACAGATCCTCCTATACCTATACCTAATAACTATAAACTACTACAACTATACTACTACAGTCTACAGATCCTCCTATACCTAATAACTATAAACTACTACAACTATACTATACTACTACAGTCTACAGCTCCTCCTATACCTATACCTAATAACTATAAACTACTACAACTATACTATATTACTACAGTCTATGACCCTCCTTTACCTATACCTAATAACTATAAACTACTACAACTATACTACTACTACAGTCTACAGATCCTCCTATACCTATACCTAATAACTATAAACTACTACAACTATACTATACTACTAGTCTACAGATCCTCCTATACCTATACCCAATAACTATAAACTACTACAACTATACTATACTACTACAGTCTACAGATCCTCCTATACCTAATAACTATAAACTACTACAACTATACTACTACTACAGTCTACAGATCCTCCTATACCTATACCTAATAACTATAAACTACTACAACTATACTATACTACTACAGTCTACAGATCCTCCTATACCTAATAACTATAAACTACTACAACTATACTATACTACTACAGTCTACAGATCCTCCTATACCTATACCTAATAACTATAAACTACTACAACTATACTACTACTACAGTCTACAGATCCTCCTATACCTATACCTAATAACTATAAACTACTATAACTATACTATACTATATTACTACAGTCTATTTCCCTCCTTTACCTATACCTAATAACTATAAACTACTACAACTATACTACTACTACAGTCTACAGATCCTCCTATACCTATACCTAATAACTATAAACTACTACAACTATACTATACTACTACAGTCTACAGATCCTCCTATACCTAATAACTATAAACTACTACAACTATACTATACTACTACAGTCTACAGATCCTCCTATACCTAATAACTATAAACTACTACAACTATACTACTACTACAGTCTACAGATCCTCCTATACCTATACCTAATAACTATAAACTACTATAACTATACTATACTACTACAGTCTACAGATCCTCCTATACCTATACCCAATAACTATAAACTACTACAACTATACTACTACTACAGTCTACAGATCCTCCTATACCTATACCTAATAACTATAAACTACTACAACTATACTACTACAGTCTACAGATCCTCCTATACCCAATAACTATAAACTACTACAACTATACTATACTACTACAGTCTACAGATCCTCCTATACCTAATATCTATAAACTACTACAACTATACTACTACAGTCTACAGATCCTCCTATACCTAATAACTATAAACTACTACAACTATACTATACTACTACAGTCTACAGATCCTCCTATACCTAATAACTATAAACTACTACAACTATACTATACTACTACAGTCTACAGATCCTCCTATACCTAATAACTATAAACTACTACAACTATACTACTACTACAGTCTACAGATCCTCCTATACCTATACCTAATAACTATAAACTACTATAACTATACTATACTACTACAGTCTACAGATCCTCCTATACCTATACCCAATAACTATAAACTACTACAACTATACTACTACTACAGTCTACAGATCCTCCTATACCTATACCTAATAACTATAAACTACAACTATACTACTACAGTCTACAGATCCTCCTATACCCAATAACTATAAACTACTACAACTATACTATACTACTACAGTCTACAGATCCTCCTATACCTAATATCTATAAACTACTACAACTATACTACTACAGTCTACAGATCCTCCTATACCTAATAACTATAAACTACTATAACTATACTATACTACTACAGTCTACAGATCCTCCTATACCTATACCTAATAACTATAAACTACTACAACTATACTATACTACTACAGTCTACAGATCCTCCTATACCTAATATCTATAAACTACTACAACTATACTACTACAGTCTACAGATCCTCCTATACCCAATAACTATAAACTACTACAACTATACTATACTACTACAGTCTACAGATCCTCCTATACCTAATATCTATAAACTACTACAACTATACTACTACAGTCTACAGATCCTCCTATACCTAATAACTATAAACTACTATAACTATACTATACTACTACAGTCTACAGATCCTCCTATACCTATACCTAATAACTATAAACTACTACAACTATACTATACTACTACAGTCTACAGATCCTCCTATACCTAATATCTATAAACTACTACAACTATACTATACTACTACAGTCTACAGATCCTCCTATACCTAATATCTATAAACTACTACAACTATACTATACTACTACAGTCTACAGATCCTCTATACCTAATATCTATAAACTACCACAACTATATTACTACAGTCTACAGATCCTCCTATACCTAATAACTATAAACTACTATAACTATACTATACTACTACAGTCTACAGATCCTCCTATACCTATACCTAATAACTATAAACTACTACAACAACTATACTACTACAGTCTACAGATCCTCCTATACCTAATAACTATAAACTACTATAACTATACTATACTACTACAGTCTACAGATCCTCCTATACCTATACCTAATAACTATAAACTACTACAACTATACTACTACAGTCTACAGATCCTCCTATACCAATACCTAATAACTATAAACTACTACAACTATACTATATTACTACAGTCTACAGACCCTCCTACCTATACCTAATAACTATAAACTACTACAACTATACTACTACTACAGTCTACAGATCCTCCTATACCTATACCTAATAACTATAAACTACTACAACTATACTATACTACTACAGTCTACAGATCCTCCTATACCTATACCCAATAACTATAAACTACTACAACTATACTATACTACTACAGTCTACAGATCCTCCTATACCTAATAACTATAAACTACTACAACTATACTATATTACTACAGTCTACAGATCCTCCTTTACCTATACCTAATAACTATAAACTACTACAACTATACTACTACTACAGTCTACAGATCCTCCTATACCTATACCTAATAACTATAAACTACTACAACTATACTATACTACTAGTCTACAGATCCTCCTATACCTATACCCAATAACTATAAACTACTACAACTATACTATACTACTACAGTCTACAGATCCTCCTATACCTAATAACTATAAACTACTACAACTATACTACTACTACAGTCTACAGATCCTCCTATACCTATACCTAATAACTATAAACTACTACAACTATACTATACTACTACAGTCTACAGATCCTCCTATACCTAATAACTATAAACTACTACAACTATACTATACTACTACAGTCTACAGATCCTCCTATACCTATACCTAATAACTATAAACTACTACAACTATACTACTACTACAGTCTACAGATCCTCCTATACCTATACCTAATAACTATAAACTACTATAACTATACTATACTACTACAGTCTACAGATCCTCCTATACCTATACCCAATAACTATAAACTACTACAACTATACTACTACTACAGTCTACAGATCCTCCTATACCTATACCTAATAACTATAAACTACTACAACTATACTACTACAGTCTACAGATCCTCCTATACCCAATAACTATAAACTACTACAACTATACTATACTACTACAGTCTACAGATCCTCCTATACCTAATATCTATAAACTACTACAACTATACTACTACAGTCTACAGATCCTCCTATACCTAATAACTATAAACTACTATAACTATACTATACTACTACAGTCTACAGATCCTCCTATACCTATACCTAATAACTATAAACTACTACAACTATACTATACTACTACAGTCTACAGATCCTCCTATACCTAATATCTATAAACTACTACAACTATACTACTACAGTCTACAGATCCTCCTATACCCAATAACTATAAACTACTACAACTATACTATACTACTACAGTCTACAGATCCTCCTATACCTAATATCTATAAACTACTACAACTATACTACTACAGTCTACAGATCCTCCTATACCTAATAACTATAAACTACTACAACTATACTATACTACTACAGTCTACAGATCCTCCTATACCTAATAACTATAAACTACTAAAACTATACTATACTACTACAGTCTACAGATCCTCCTATACCTAATAACTATAAACTACTACAACTATACTACTACTACAGTCTACAGATCCTCCTATACCTATACCTAATAACTATAAACTACTATAACTATACTATACTACTACAGTCTACAGATCCTCCTATACCTATACCCAATAACTATAAACTACTACAACTATACTACTACTACAGTCTACAGATCCTCCTATACCTATACCTAATAACTATAAACTACTACAACTATACTACTACAGTCTACAGATCCTCCTATACCCAATAACTATAAACTACTACAACTATACTATACTACTACAGTCTACAGATCCTCCTATACCTAATATCTATAAACTACTACAACTATACTACTACAGTCTACAGATCCTCCTATACCTAATAACTATAAACTACTATAACTATACTATACTACTACAGTCTACAGATCCTCCTATACCTATACCTAATAACTATAAACTACTACAACTATACTATACTACTACAGTCTACAGATCCTCCTATACCTAATATCTATAAACTACTACAACTATACTATACTACTACAGTCTACAGATCCTCCTATACCTAATATCTATAAACTACTACAACTATACTATACTACTACAGTCTACAGATCCTCCTATACCTAATATCTATAAACTACCACAACTATATTACTACAGTCTACAGATCCTCCTATACCTAATAACTATAAACTACTATAACTATACTATACTACTACAGTCTACAGATCCTCCTATACCTAATAACTATAAACTACTACAACTATACTATACTACTACAGTCTACAGATCCTCCTATACCTATACCTAATAACTATAAACTACTACAACTATACTACTACAGTCTACAGATCCTCCTATACCTAATAACTATAAACTACTACAACTATACTATACTACTACAGTCTACAGATCCTCCTATACCTATACCTAATAACTATAAACTACTACAACTATACTATATTACTACAGTCTATGACCCTCCTTTACCTATACCTAATAACTATAAACTACTACAACTATACTACTACTACAGTCTACAGATCCTCCTATACCTATACCTAATAACTATAAACTACTACAACTATACTATACTACTAGTCTACAGATCCTCCTATACCTATACCCAATAACTATAAACTACTACAACTATACTATACTACTACAGTCTACAGATCCTCCTATACCTAATAACTATAAACTACTACAACTATACTACTACTACAGTCTACAGATCCTCCTATACCTATACCTAATAACTATAAACTACTACAACTATACTATACTACTACAGTCTACAGATCCTCCTATACCTAATAACTATAAACTACTACAACTATACTATACTACTACAGTCTACAGATCCTCCTATACCTATACCTAATAACTATAAACTACTACAACTATACTACTACTACAGTCTACAGATCCTCCTATACCTATACCTAATAACTATAAACTACTATAACTATACTATACTATATTACTACAGTCTATTTCCCTCCTTTACCTATACCTAATAACTATAAACTACTACAACTATACTACTACTACAGTCTACAGATCCTCCTATACCTATACCTAATAACTATAAACTACTACAACTATACTATACTACTACAGTCTACAGATCCTCCTATACCTAATAACTATAAACTACTACAACTATACTATACTACTACAGTCTACAGATCCTCCTATACCTAATAACTATAAACTACTACAACTATACTACTACTACAGTCTACAGATCCTCCTATACCTATACCTAATAACTATAAACTACTATAACTATACTATACTACTACAGTCTACAGATCCTCCTATACCTATACCCAATAACTATAAACTACTACAACTATACTACTACTACAGTCTACAGATCCTCCTATACCTATACCTAATAACTATAAACTACTACAACTATACTACTACAGTCTACAGATCCTCCTATACCCAATAACTATAAACTACTACAACTATACTATACTACTACAGTCTACAGATCCTCCTATACCTAATATCTATAAACTACTACAACTATACTACTACAGTCTACAGATCCTCCTATACCTAATAACTATAAACTACTACAACTATACTATACTACTACAGTCTACAGATCCTCCTATACCTAATAACTATAAACTACTACAACTATACTATACTACTACAGTCTACAGATCCTCCTATACCTAATAACTATAAACTACTACAACTATACTACTACTACAGTCTACAGATCCTCCTATACCTATACCTAATAACTATAAACTACTATAACTATACTATACTACTACAGTCTACAGATCCTCCTATACCTATACCCAATAACTATAAACTACTACAACTATACTACTACTACAGTCTACAGATCCTCCTATACCTATACCTAATAACTATAAACTACTACAACTATACTACTACAGTCTACAGATCCTCCTATACCCAATAACTATAAACTACTACAACTATACTATACTACTACAGTCTACAGATCCTCCTATACCTAATATCTATAAACTACTACAACTATACTACTACAGTCTACAGATCCTCCTATACCTAATAACTATAAACTACTATAACTATACTATACTACTACAGTCTACAGATCCTCCTATATCTATACCTAATAACTATAAACTACTACAACTATACTATACTACTACAGTCTACAGATCCTCCTATACCTAATATCTATAAACTACTACAACTATACTACTACAGTCTACAGATCCTCCTATACCCAATAACTATAAACTACTACAACTATACTATACTACTACAGTCTACAGATCCTCCTATACCTAATATCTATAAACTACTACAACTATACTACTACAGTCTACAGATCCTCCTATACCTAATAACTATAAACTACTATAACTATACTATACTACTACAGTCTACAGATCCTCCTATACCTATACCTAATAACTATAAACTACTACAACTATACTATACTACTACAGTCTACAGATCCTCCTATACCTAATATCTATAAACTACTACAACTATACTATACTACTACAGTCTACAGATCCTCCTATACCTAATATCTATAAACTACTACAAGTATACTATACTACTACAGTCTACAGATCCTCCTATACCTAATATCTATAAACTACCACAACTATATTACTACAGTCTACAGATCCTCCTATACCTAATAACTATAAACTACTATAACTATACTATACTACTACAGTCTACAGATCCTCCTATACCTATACCTAATAACTATAAACTACTACAACTATACTACTACAGTCTACAGATCCTCCTATACCTAATAACTATAAACTACTATAACTATACTATACTACTACAGTCTACAGATCCTCCTATACCTAATAACTATAAACTACTACAACTTTACTATACTACTACAGTCTACAGATCCCTGTAGCTACACTATGGAGCTCCTATACCTAATAACTATAAACTACTATAACTATACTATACTACACTACTACAGTCTACAGATCCTCCTATACCTATACCTAATAACTATAAACTACTACAACTATACTATACTACTACAGTCTACAGATCCTCCTATACCTAATAACTATAAACTACTACAACTATACTACTACAGTCTACAGATCCTCCTATACCTAATAACTATAAACTACTATAACTATACTATACTACTACAGTCTACAGATCCTCCTATACCTAATAACTATAAACTACTACAACTATACTATACTACTACAGTCTACAGATCCTCCTATACCTATACCTAATAACTATAAACTACTACAACTATACTACTACAGTCTACAGATCCTCCTATACCTAATAACTATAAACTACTACAACTTTACTATACTACTACAGTCTACAGATCCCTGTAGCTACACTATGGAGCTCCTATACCTAATAACTATAAACTACTACAACTATACTATACTACTACAGTCTACAGATCCTCCTATACCTATACCCAATAACTATAAACTACTACAACTATACTATACTACTACAGTCTACAGATCCTCCTATACCTAATATCTATAAACTACTACAACTATACTACTACAGTCTACAGATCCTCCTATACCTAATAACTATAAACTACTATAACTATACTATACTACTACAGTCTACAGATCCTCCTATACCTAATAACTATAAACTACTACAACTATACTATACTACTACAGTCTACAGATCCTCCTATACCTATACCTAATAACTATAAACTACTACAACTATACTACTACAGTCTACAGATCCTCCTATACCTAATAACTATAAACTACTATAACTATACTATACTACTACAGTCTACAGATCCTCCTATACCTAATAACTATAAAACTACTACAACTTTACTATACTACTACAGTTTACAGATCCCTTTAGCTACCCTATGGAGCTCCTATACCTAATAACTATAAACTACTATAACTATACTATACTACTACAATCTACAGATCCTCCTATACCTAATAACTATAAACTACTATAACTATACTATACTACTACAGTCTACAGATCCCTGTACATTGATGCTCTAGTAGGATGTCCTTGGGATACTAACAGCCAGCCTGTCCAGTGATCACTCATTAATCAACACTGATTACATGTTATTGATCAGGTTGTCCCAGTTGAATAGGTTCAACAGCCTGGAAGAACTGGCAATTGACCCATTGTCAAGTCCCGCCCCAGATGTTTTTAGGCATTTGATTGATTGGCTGATGAACCAATTGCAGCTCTCCTGGTAGCTAAAGAGGGTGGGGCTTGACAATGGGTCAATTGACGTGACTGAGACAACTTTTAGGCTCACAAACTAGAAACAACAGTTACTACTCAAATATCAATGCCCTGTAAGTAATTTGATCCGTTTCCATGACTATGTAATCTTATTAACATAAATAAAGGAAGTTGTATATCAATCCACTCTTATGATGTCCCTATCACTGCCACATTAGCCTACCCCTGCCTGCATTAGCCTACCCCTGCCTGCATTAGCCTACCCCTGCCTGCATTAGTCAAATCAAATCAAATTTTATTTGTCACATACACATGGTTAGCAGATGTTAATGCGAGTGTAGCGAAATGCTTGTGCTTCTAGTTCCGACAATGCAGTAATAACGAACAAGTAATCTAACTAACAATTCCAAAAAAACTGTCTCATACACAGTGTAAGGGGATAAAGAATATGTACATAAGGATATATGAATGAGTGATGGTACAGAGCAGCATAGGCAAGATACAGTAGATGATATCGAGTACAGTATATACATATGAGATGAGTATGTAAACCAAGTGGCGTAGTTAAAGTGGCTAGTGATACATGTATTACATAAGGATGCAGTCGATGATATAGAGTACAGTATCTACGTATGCATATGAGATGAATAATGTAGGGTAAGTAACATTATATAAGGTAGCATTGTTTAAAGTGGCTAGTGATATATTTACATCATTTCCCATCAATTCCCATGATTAAAGTGGCTGGAGTAGAGTCAGTGTCATTGACAGTGTGTTGGCAGTAGCCACTCAATGTTAGTGGTGGCTGTTTAACAGTCTGATGGCCTTGAGATAGAAGCTGTTTTTCAGTCTCTCGGTCCCAGCTTTGATGCACCTGTACTGACCTCGCCTTCTGGATGACAGCGGGGTGAACAGGCAGTGGCTCGGGTGGTTGATGTCCTTGATGATCTTTATGGCCTTCCTGTAGCATCGGGTGGTGTAGGTGTCCTGGAGGGCAGGTAGTTTGCCCCCGGTGATGCGTTGTGCAGACCTCACTACCCTCTGGAGAGCCTTACGGTTGAGGGCGGTGCAGTTGCCATACCAGGCGGTGATACAGCCCGCCAGGATGCTCTCGATTGTGCATCTGTAGAAGTTTGTGAGTGCTTTTGGTGACAAGCCGAATTTCTTCAGCCTCCTGAGGTTGAAGAGGCGCTGCTGCGCCTTCCTCACGATGCTGTCTGTGTGAGTGGACCAATTCAGTTTGTCTGTGATGTGTATGCCGAGGAACTTAAAACTTGCTACCCTCTCCACTACTGTTCCATCGATGTGGATGGGGGTGTTCCCTCTGCTGTTTCCTGAAGTCCACAATCATCTCCTTAGTTTTGTTGACGTTGAGTGTGAGGTTATTTTCCTGACACCACACTCCGAGGGCCCTCACCTCCTCCCTGTAGGCCGTCTCGTCGTTATTGGTAATCAAGCCTACCACTGTTGTGTCGTCCGCAAACTTGATGATTGAGTTGGAGGCGTGCATGGCCACGCAGTCGTGGGTGAACAGGGAGTACAGGAGAGGGCTCAGAACGCACCCTTGTGGGGCCCCAGTGTTGAGGATCAGCGGGGAGGAGATGTTGTTGCCTACCCTCACCACCTGGGGGCGGCCCGTCAGGAAGTCCAGTACCCAGTTGCACAGGGCGGGGTCGAGACCCAGGGTCTCGAGCTTGATGACGAGCTTGGAGGGTACTATGGTGTTGAATGCCGAGCTGTAGTCGATGAACAGCATTCTCACATAGGTATTCCTCTTGTCCAGATGGGTTAGGGCAGTGTGCAGTGTGGTTGAGATTGCATCGTCTGTGGACCTATTTGGGCGGTAAGCAAATTGGAGTGGGTCAAGGGTGTCAGGTAGGGTGGAGGTGATATGGTCCTTGACTAGTCTCTCAAAGCACTTCATGATGACGGATGTGAGTGCTACGGGCGGTAGTCGTTTAGCTCAGTTACCTTAGCTTTCTTGGGAACAGGAACAATGGTGGCCCTCTTGAAGCATGTGGGAACAGCAGACTGGTATAGGGATTGATTGAATATGTCCGTAAACACACCGGCCAGCTGGTCTGCGCATGCTCTGAGGGCGCGGCTGGGGATGCCGTCTGGGCCTGCAGCCTTGCGAGGGTTAACACGTCTAAATGTCTTACTCACTTCGGCTGCAGTGAAGGAGAGACCGCATGTTTTCGTTGCAGGCTGTGTCAGTGGCACTGTATTGTCCTCAAAGCGGGCAAAAAGTTATTTAGTCTGCCTGGGAGCAAGACATCCTGGTCCGTGACTGGGCTGGGTTTCTTCCTGTAGTCCGTGATTGACTGTAGACCCTGCCACATGCCTCTTGTGTCTGAGCCGTTGAATTGAGATTCTACTTTGTCTCTGTACTGGCGCTTAGCTTGTTTGATAGCCTTGCGGAGGGAATAGCTGCACTGTTTGTATTCAGTCATGTCACCAGACACCTTGCCCTGATTAAAAGCAGTGGTTCGTGCCTTCAGTTTCACACGAATGCTGCCATCAATCCACGGTTTCTGGTTAGGGAATGTTTTAATCGTTGCTATGGGAACGACATCTTCAACGCACGTTCTAATGAACTCGCACACCGAATCAGCGTATTCGTCAATGTTGTTGTCTGACGCAATACGAAACATCTCCCAGTCCACGTGATGGAAGCAGTCTTGGAGTGTGGAGTCAGCTTGGTCAGACCAGCGTTGGACAGACCTCAGCGTGGGAGCTTCTTGTTTTAGTTTCTGTCTGTAGGCAGGGATCAACAAAATGGAGTCGTGGTCAGCTTTTCCGAAAGGGGGCGGGGCAGGGCCTTATATGCGTCGCGGAAGTTAGAGTAACAATGATCCAGGGTCTTTCCACCCCTGGTTGCGCAATCGATATGCTGATAAAATTTAGGGAGTCTTGTTTTCAGATTAGCCTTGTTAAAATCCCCAGCTACAATGAATGCAGCCTCCGGATAAATCGTTTCCAGTTTGCAGAGAGTTAAATAAAGTTCGTTCAGAGCCATCGATGTGTCTGCTTGGGGGATATATACGGCTGTGATTATAATCGAAGAGAATTCTCTTGGTAGATAATGCGGTCTACATTTGATTGTGAGGAATTCTAAATCAGGTGAACAGAAGGATTTGAGTTCCTGTATGTTTCTTTCATCACACCATGTCACGTTGGCCATAAGGCATACGCCCCGCCCCTCTTCTTACCAGAAAGATGTTCGTTTCTGTCGGCGCGATGCGTGGAGAAACCCGCTGGCTGCACCGCTCGGATTGCGTCTCTCCAGTTAGCCATGTTTCCGTGAAGCAGAGAACGTTACAGTCTCTGATGTCCCTCTGGAATGCTACCCTTGCTCGGATTTCATCAACCTTGTTGTCAAGAGACTGGACATTGGCAAGAAGAATGCTAGGGAGTGGTGCACGATGTGCCCGTCTCCGGAGTCTGACCAGAAGACCGCTTCGTTTCCCTCTTTTTCTGAGTCGTTTTTTTGGGTCGCTGCATGTAATCCGCTCCGTGGCACTGGTTGTAAGGCAGAACACAGGATCCGCATCGCGAAAAACATATTCTTGGTCGTACTGATGGTGAGTTGACGCTGATCTTATATTCAGTAGTTCTTCTCGGCTGTATGTAATGAAACCTAAGATGACCTGGGGTACTAGTGTAAGAAATAACACGTAAAAAAACAAAAAACTGCATAGTTTCCTAGGAACGCGAAGCGAGGCGGCCATCTCTGTCGGCGCCGGAAGATAAGTCTACCCCTGCATTAGCCTATCCCTGCATTAGCCTACCCCTGCATTAGCCTATCCCTGCATTAGCCTATCCCTGCATTAGCCTATCCCTGCATTAGCCTACCCCTGCATTAGCCTATCCCTGCATTAGCCTATCCCTGCATTAGCTTATCCCTGCATTAGCTTATCCCTGCATTAGCCTATCCCTGCATTAGCCTACCCCTGCATTAGCCTACCCCTGCATTAGCCTACCCCTGCCTGCATTAGCCTACCCCTGCCTGCATTAGCCTATCCCTGCATTAGCCTATCCCTGCATTAGCCTACCCCTGCATTAGCCTACCCCTGCATTAGCCTATCCCTGCATTAGCCTACCCCTGCATTAGCCTACCCCTGCATTAGCCTACCCCTGCATTAGCCTGCCCCTGCATTAGCCTACCCCTGCATTAGCCTACCCCTGCCTGCATCATTTAAGCTAAAAGAAGCCTATCCAACATGGGGAATCTCCCCACCAATTAGAGAGTTCAGCTCAACAAGTTAATGTATTGCCTGTATAACCCACTGGTACCTAGTTAATATAATGGTCTATCAGACTGGTACCTAGTTAATATAATGGTCTATCAGACTGGTACCTAGTTAATATAATGGTCTATCAGACTGGTACCTAGTTAATATAATGGTCTATCAGACTGGTACCTAGTTAATATAATGGTCTATCAGACTGGTACCTAGTTAATATAATGGTCTATCAGACTGGTACCTAGTTAATATAATGGTCTATCAGACTGGTACCTAGTTAATATAATGGTCTAGTTAATATTTCATCAGACTGGTACCTAGTTAATATAATGGTCTATCAGACTGGTACCTAGTTAATATAATGGTCTTTCAGACTGGTACCTAGTTAATATAATGGTCTATCAGACTGGTACCTAGTTAATATAATGGTCTATCAGACTGGTACCTAGTTAATATAATGGTCTATCAGACTGGTACCTAGTTAATATAATGGTCTATCAGACTGGTACCTAGTTAATATAATGGTCTATCAGACTGGTACCTAGTTAATATAATGGTCTATCAGACTGGTACCTAGTTAATATAATGGTCTATCAGACTGGTACCTAGTTAATATAATGGTCTATCAGACTGGTACCTAGTTAATATAATGGTCTATCAGACTGGTACCTAGTTAATATAATGGTCTATCAGACTGGTACCTAGTTCATATAATGGTCTATCAGACTGGTACCTAGTTCATATAATGGTCTATCATACACTGAAAAAATGAAGGGATTTAAATGGTTCTTCCTCAGCTTGGAGAACTCTTACCCGATAAAGAACCTTAAGTGGGGGATTCTTGGCATTTATGGTTATTCAAAATTCTAAAAGGTTCTGGAACTGTATGGAAGCCTACAGTTGTGTCCCTTTCATAGCACCCAGCAAATCGGCCAGTGTTAACTAGTGATGGTTTTTCAGTGTAGCATTTTCTAATGTTGATTCAAGGGTTAAATTAACACTAAAAAGTTAAATTAACACTATAAAATGTTAAATTAACACTGTAAAAGGTTAAATTAACACTGTAAAAATTTAGATTAACAACTCAACCAGAGTTGAACCAAAACCATGACCATCATTATCAAATTTCCCAGCATGCTCTATTTGTTTTTCCATACACACACACACACACACAGACACGCATGCACGCACACACACACACACACTCACACACACACACACACACACACACACACACACACACACACACACACACACACACACACACACACACATAGTATTATTCATAGGATGGAGGGGCTAGTCCTGATTCAAGGGCATGTAGTTGTCGTCGGTGCTGTACAACTCATAACGTCTCTGCAAAATGGCACCATATGCCCTTTACAGTGCACTACTTTAGCCTAGAGCCCTATAGGCCATAGCCAAAAGTAGTGCACTTCATAGGGAATAGGGTGCCATTTCGGAAGCATCCAAGGGCATGTTGTCGTACCGCTGTACAACTCATATTCATTAATCTTCAGCTTGACCAAGGTCTTATCATTAAATTAAATTAATGATTCAACATTATTCATTGCTAAAAATGGCATGAATCCTATGAGTCATTTATACAGCTCTATTCAGGAACAGGAGGAGACATGAATCATTTAAAAGGAAATAGGTACAGTATATGACAATTACAACTGGTTCTAAAACATTTAGAAGAGCAAAAATCTCGTTGGACGCAATCATATAGTTTTTTCCAAAGCCAACCTGGGACACACACACACACACACACACACACACACACACACACACACACAGTTGAGCAGCATCCTCAAAGCAGAATAAAAAGCCTGCTTAATTAGGCTAAGAGCTTCAGTCGTCAAAAGCTGCATTACTCTGATTGCCAAAGTCTGGTTGTGATGAATCTGTGACATGGTGTAATAAAACTATTTCAAAATGCACCAACCCAGTGGGGACCCATAACGTTCACCGGCACAGTGCTGTTCCGTTAAAATGCTTCTCATTGTCGTAATAGGCCACCTCTGGTTCTTAGAAGTTAACCTGATAGAAAAGTCTCTTCTCTTCTGTTTTATATGTCACTGGCGTAGCCCCCACAACACCCACAGCACCCACAGCACCCACAGCACCCACAACACTCACAGCACCCACAACACCCGCAACACCCACAGCACCCACAGCACCCACAACACCCGCAACACCCACAGCACCGACAGCACCCACAACACCCACAGCACCCACAACACCCGCATCACCCACAGCACCCACATCACCCACAGCACCGCACGCCTGCATCACCCACAGCACCGCATCGCCTGCATCACCCACAGCACCCGCATCACCCACATCACCCACAACACCCACAGCACCCACAGCGCCCACATCACCCACAGCACCCACAACACCCGCAGCACCCGCATCACCCACAGCACCCACATCACCCACAGCACCGCATCGCCTGCATCACCCACATCACCCACAGCACCCGGATCACCCACATCACCCACAGCACTCACAAGGCGGTGGGGCCCCACGAGCTCTGGGTTCCCACGTCATCTCACACCTATATCTAAATTGTATATATATCTTTTTTTAAATAAATCATTTTGAAAGGTAACCCTCTTTTTTAATTTCCACATGTAACAGGTGAACCAGACAGACAATATACACTGAACACAAATATAAACACAACATGCAACAATTACAGTTCATATAAGGAAATCAGTCAATTGAAATAAATAAGTTAGGCCCTAATCTATGGATTTCACATGTCTGGGAATACAGGTGTACATACAGTGTCTCCTGACCCCTCCTGTCTCAGCCTCCAGTATTTATGCTGCAGTAGTTCATGTGTCGGGGGCTAGGGTCAGTCTGTTATATCTGGAGTATTTCTCCTGTCTTATCCAGTGTCCTGTATGAATTTAAGTATGCTCTCTCTCTCTCTCTCTCTCTCTCTTTCTCTCTCTCTTTCTCTTTCTCTTTCTCTCTCTCGGAGGACCTGAGCCCTAGGACCATGCCTCAGGACTACCTGGCATGATGACTTCTTGTTGTCCCCAGTCCACCTGGCCGTGCTGCTGCTTCAGTTTCAACTATTCTGCCTGCGGCAACGGAACCCTGACCTGTTCACTGTGATTACCATTATTTGACCATGCTGGTCATTTATGAACATTTGAACATCTTGGCCATGTTCTGTTATAATCTCCACCCGGCACAGCCAGAAGAGGACTGGCCACCCCACATAGCCTGGTTCCTCTCTAGATTTCTTCTTAGGTTTTGGCCTTTCTAGGGAGTTTTTCCTAGCCACCGTGCTTCTACACCTGCATTGCTTGCTGTTTGGGGTTTTAGGCTGGGTTTCTGTACATCACTTTGATATATCAGCTGATGTAAGAAGGGCTATATAAATAAATTTGAATTGATATGTTGGTCACAGATTCCTTAAAAAAGTTAGGGGTGTGGATCAGAAAACCAGTCAGTATCTGGGGTGACCACCATTTGCCTCATGCAGCGCGACACATCTCCTTCACATAGAGTTCGACACAACAGTGGTAGGCTTGATTACCAACAACGACGAGACGGCCTACAGGGAGGAGGTGAGGGCCCTCGGAGTGTGGTGTCAGGAAAATAACCTCACACTCAACGTCAACAAAACTAAGGAGATGATTGTGGACTTCAGGAAACAGCAGAGGGAACACCCCCATCCACATCGATGGAACAGTAGTGGAGAGGGTAGCAAGTTTTAAGTTCCTCGGCATACACATCACAGACAAACTGAATTGGTCCACTCACACAGACAGCATCGTGAGGAAGGCGCAGCAGCGCCTCTTCAACCTCAGGAGGCTGAAGAAATTCGGCTTGTCACCAAAAGCACTCACAAACTTCTACAGATGCACAATCGAGAGCATCCTGGCGGGCTGTATCACCGCCTGGTATGGCAACTGCACCGCCCTCAACCGTAAGGCTCTCCAGAGGGTAGTGAGGTCTGCACAACGCATCACCGGGGCAAACTACCTGCCCTCCAGGACACCTACACCACCCGATGCTACAGGAAGGCCACAAAGATCATCAAGGACATCAACCACCCGAGCCACTGCCTGTTCACCCCGCTGCCATCCAGAAGGCGAGGTCAGTACAGGTGCATCAAAGCTGGGACCGAGAGACTGAAAAACAGCTTCTATCTCAAGGCCATCAGACTGTTAAACAGCCACCACTAACATTGAGTGGCTACTGCCAACACACTGTCAATGACACTGACTCTACTCCAGCCACTTTAATCATGGGAATCGATGGGAAATGATGTAAATATATCACTAGCCACTTTAAACAATGCTACCTTATATAATGTTACTTACCCTACATTGTTCATCTCATATGCATACGTTGATACTGTACTCTATATCATCGACTGCATCCTTATGTAATACATGTATCACTAGCCACTTTAACTATGCCACTTGGTTTACATACTTATCTCATATGTATATACTGTACTCGATATCATCTACTGTATCTTGCCTATGCTGCTCTGTACCATCACTCATTCATATATCCTTATGTACATATTCTTTATCCCCTTACACTGTGTATGACAGTAGTTTCTTTTGGAATTGTTAGTTAGATTACTTGCTCGTTATTACTGCATTGTCGGAACTAGAAGCACAAGCATTTCGCTACACTCGCATTAACATCTGCTAACCATGTGTATGTGACAAATAAAATTTGATTTGATTTGATTTAGAGTTAATCAGGCTGTTTATTGTGGCCTGTGGAATGTTGTCCCACTCCTCTTCAATGGCTGTGTGAAGTTGCTGGATATTAGCAGTAACTGGAGAACGCTGTTGTACACGTCGATCCAGAGCATCCCAAATATGCTCAATGGGTGATATGTCTGGTGAGAATGCAGGCCAGGAATTTGAGAAACTTCCAGGAATTCTGTACAGATTCTTGCGACATGGGGCCGTGCTTTATCATGCTGAAACATGAGGTGATGGCGGGGGATGAATGGCACGACAATGGGCATCAGGATCTCAGCAAACCGCTCACCCACACAACGCCATATACACAGTCTGCTATCTGCCCGGTACATTTGACACAGGGATTCATCAGAGAAGAGCACACTTCTTCAGCGTGCCAGTTGCCATCAAAGTTGAGCATTTTCCCACGGAAGTTGGTTACAATGCTGAACTGCAGTTCAAAGGTCAAGACCCTGGTGAGGATGACAAGCACGCAGATTAGCTTCACTGAGACGGTTTCTGACGGTGTGTGCGGATGTTCTTCGATTGTACAAACCCACAGTTTCATCAGCTGTCCGGGTGGCTGGTCTCAGACAAACCCACAGTTTCATCAGCTGTCTGGGTGGCTGGTCTCAGACAAACCCACAGTTTCATCAGCTGTCTGGGTGGCTGGTCTCAGACAAACCCACAGTTTCATCAGCTGTCTGGGTGGCTGGTCTCAGACAAACCCACAGTTTCATCAGCTGTCTGGGTGGCTGGTCTCAGACAAACCCACAGTTTCATCAGCTGTCTGGGTGGCTGGTCTCAGACAAACCCACAGTTTCATCAGCTGTCTGGGTGGCTGGTCTCAGACAAACCCACAGTTTCATCAGCTGTCTGGGTGGCTGGTCTCAGACAAACCCACAGTTTCATCAGCTGTCTGGGTGGCTGGTCTCAGACAAACCCACAGTTTCATCAGCTGTCCGGGTGGCTGGTCTCAGACAAACCCACAGTTTCATCAGCTGTCTGGGTGGCTGGTCTCAGACAAACCCACAGTTTCATCAGCTGTCTGGGTGGCTGGTCTCAGACAAACCCACAGTTTCATTAGTTGTCTGGGTGGCTGGTCTCAGACAAACCCACAGTTTCATCAGCTGTCTGGGTGGCTGGTCTCAGACAAACCCACAGTTTCATCAGCTGTCCGGGTGGCTGGTCTCAGACAAACCCACAGTTTCATCAGCTGTCTGGGTGGCTGGTCTCAGACAAACCCACAGTTTCATCAGCTGTCTGGGTGGCTGGTCTCAGACAAACCCACAGTTTCATCAGCTGTCTGTGTGGCTGGTCTCAGACAAACCCACAGTTTCATCAGCTGTCTGGGTGGCTGGTCTCAGACAAACCCACAGTTTCATCAGCTGTCCGGGTGGCTGGTCTCAGACAAACCCACAGTTTCATCAGCTGTCTGGGTGGCTGGTCTCAGACAAACCCACAGTTTCATCAGCTGTCTGGGTGGCTGGTCTCAGACAAACCCACAGTTTCATCAGCTGTCTGGGTGGCTGGTCTCAGACAAACCCACAGTTTCATCAGCTGTCCGGGTGGCTGGTCTCAGACAAACCCACAGTTTCATCAGCTGTCCGGGTGGCTGGTCTCAGACAAACCCACAGTTTCATCAGCTGTCCGGGTGGCTGGTCTCAGACAAACCCACAGTTTCATCAGCTGTCTGGGTGGCTGGTCTCAGACAAACCCACAGTTTCATCAGCTGTCTGGGTGGCTGGTCTCAGACAAACCCACAGTTTCATCAGCTGTCTGGGTGGCTGGTCTCAGACAAACCCACAGTTTCATCAGCTGTCTGGGTGGCTGATCTCAGACAAACCCACAGTTTCATCAGCTGTCTGGGTTGCTGGTCTCAGACAAACCCACAGTTTCATCAGCTGTCTGGGTGGCTGGTCTCAGACAAACCCACAGTTTCATCAGCTGTCTGGGTGGCTGGTCTCAGACAAACCCACAGTTTCATCAGCTGTCTGGGTGGCTGGTCTCAGACAAACCCACAGTTTCATCAGCTGTCTGGGTGGCTGGTCTCAGACAAACCCATAGTTTCATCAGCTGTCTGGGTGGCTGGTCTCAGACAAACCCACAGTTTCATCAGCTGTCTGGGTGGCTGGTCTCAGACAAACCCACAGTTTCATCAGCTGTCTGGGTGGCTGGTCTCAGACAAACCCACAGTTTCATCAGCTGTCTGGGTGGCTGGTCTCAGACAAACCCACAGTTTCATCAGCTGTCTGGGTGGCTGGTCTCAGACAAACCCACAGTTTCATCAGCTGTCTGGGTGGCTGGTCTCAGACAAACCCACAGTTTCATCAGCTGTCTGGGTGGCTGGTCTCAGACAAACCCACAGTTTCATCAGCTGTCTGGGTGGCTGGTCTCAGACAAACCCACAGTTTCATCAGCTGTCTGGGTGGCTGGTCTCAGACAAACCCACAGTTTCATCAGCTGTCTGGGTGGCTGGTCTCAGACAAACCCACAGTTTCATCAGCTGTCTGGGTGGCTGGTCTCAGACAAACCCACAGTTTCATTAGTTGTCTGGGTGGCTGGTCTCAGACAAACCCACAGTTTCATCAGCTGTCTGGGTGGCTGGTCTCAGACAAACCCACAGTTTCATCAGCTGTCCGGGTGGCTGGTCTCAGACAAACCCACAGTTTCATCAGCTGTCTGGGTGGCTGGTCTCAGACAAACCCACAGTTTCATCAGCTGTCTGGGTGGCTGGTCTCAGACAAACCCATAGTTTCATCAGCTGTCTGGGTGGCTGGTCTCAGACAAACCTACAGTTTCATCAGCTGTCTGGGTGGCTGGTCTCAGACAAACCCACAGTTTCATCAGCTGTCTGGGTGGCTGGTCTCAGACAAACCCACAGTTTCATCAGCTGTCTGGGTGGCTGGTCTCAGACAAACCCACAGTTTCATCAGCTGTCTGGGTGGCTGGTCTCAGACAAACCCACAGTTTCATCAGCTGTCCGGGTGGCTGGTCTCAGACAAACCCACAGTTTCATCAGCTGTCCGGGTGGCTGGTCTCAGACAAACCCACAGTTTCATCAGCTGTCTGGGTGGCTGGTCTCAGACAAACCCACAGTTTCATCAGCTGTCTGGGTGGCTGGTCTCAGACAAACCCACAGTTTCATCAGCTGTCTGGGTGGCTGGTCTCAGACAAACCCACAGTTTCATCAGCTGTCTGGGTGGCTGGTCTCAGACAAACCCACAGTTTCATCAGCTGTCCGGGTGGCTGGTCTCAGACAAACCCACAGTTTCATCAGCTGTCCGGGTGGCTGGTCTCAGACAAACCCACAGTTTCATCAGCTGTCCGGGTGGCTGGTCTCAGACAAACCCACAGTTTCATCAGCTGTCCGGGTGGCTGGTCTCAGACAAACCCACAGTTTCATCAGCTGTCCGGGTGGCTGGTCTCAGACAAACCCACAGTTTCATCAGCTGTCTGGGTGGCTGGTCTCAGACAAACCCACAGTTTCATCAGCTGTCTGGGTGGCTGGTCTCAGACAAACCCACAGTTTCATCAGCTGTCCGGGTGGCTGGTCTCAGACAAACCCACAGTTTCATCAGCTGTCTGGGTGGCTGGTCTCAGACAAACCCACAGTTTCATCAGCTGTCCAGGTGGCTGGTCTCAGACAAACCCACAGTTTCATCAGCTGTCCGGGTGGCTGGTCTCAGACAAACCCACAGTTTCATCAGCTGTCTGGGTGGCTGGTCTCAGACAAACCCACAGTTTCATCAGCTGTCTGGGTGGCTGGTCTCAGACAAACCCACAGTTTCATCAGCTGTCTGGGTGGCTGGTCTCAGACAAACCCACAGTTTCATCAGCTGTCATGGGTGGCTGGTCTCAGACGAAGCCGCAGGTGAAGAAGCAGGATGTGGAGGTCCTGGGTTGGTGTGGTTACACGTGATCTGCCGTTGGGACATACTGCCACATTCTCATAAAACGACGTTGGAGGCGGCTTATGGTAGAGAAATGAACATTCAATTCTCTGGCAACAGCTCTGGAGGACATTCCTGCAGTCAGCATGCCAATTGTACACTCCCTCAAAAACTTAAGACATCTGCACCGTTGTGGGACAAAACTGCACATTTTAGAGAGGCCTTGTATTGTCCCCCAGCACAAGGTGCACCTGTGTAATGACCATGCTGTTTAATCAGCTTCTTGATATGCCACACATGTCAGGTGAATGGATTATATTGGCAAAAGAGAAATGCTCACTAACAGGGATGTAAACAAATTTGTGCACAACAATTTGACAGAAATAAGGTTTTTGTTCATATGGAACATTTCTGGGATCTTTTATTTCAGCTCATGAAACATGGGACCAACACTTTACATGCTTCTTTTATATTGTTGTTCAGTATAGTTGTCATACATCTTGTTAGGCTGTTTCTCCGGGGCCGGCGGCAACCCTACCTCGTCCTCCTCACCTAATTGGCTATTAAATCTTTTAAAAAGTTAGGTGAATCAGGTCGGACTCGGATGGAGAGTGAGTGTGTTGTTCAAGCTCGTGCCAAATTACCGAAGATAACCACATCAGCAAAGCTACCCCCCTTGCTAGTAGGCCTTATGCAGTAGCAGGACTAGACAGAGACCTCACTGCACGGCCTGGCAATGACAGTCGCCTTGCACATCCTCTTCTTCTTTCCCCTCGAGAATAGTGACAGTTCCTCTAGTGAGATGCCGGCCCCCACTCTTCTCCTCCTCACAGCTGTCGACTGCCAGAGACCCAGTGGCGCTCATGAGAGCGACACCCCTTCTGTGGACACTTGTAAATCTACGAGTGATGAGACGGATAGCCCCGACAGCGTGGAGTCTGAGCTCCAATGTGTAATATAATAGGCTACCAGATAAATACTATATATAGCTATAGATAGGCTAGTAGTCTAGACTACAATGTCTGCATAAACAATCCATACTAAACTATTGTTTTGATGGTGGACTGGTTGTATTATTTGTAGTGGGGTGTATTCATGGATGCCACGGGATGCCAGGTTAACCCAATTTTTTTTTTAAACAAAAAACCCCCATACATCTCTCTGTGTTTCATAAATTTCCTTAAATTCGCAAGAGGCTGAATGTCACCGGAGAAAGCATCCGATCAAATGAATCAGCGCCCCTCTGTCTCAGTATGTGTAGCGTATCTATCTGACGCTGTCTGATCAAAAAAAAAAAGAGTATGACATTGTTGCCAACCGTAGCATTGAATGCTATGGGTGGCCAATCAGCGTTGCTCTAAACTGAGTGAGCTCAGCTGTGAATGGCCCTGGCGCACCAAAAAAAAAAAAAAAATGTAATGGGAAGCCAGTTTGGATTTGGCTTCAGACCAATCACATCACATCCGAAGCCAAACTCATTGACAGAAAAAAACAAAAACGTATATTGTTGCATCTCGTTGTGTCGTTGTCTTCTGGTGGCTAGTCCGAAAATGTAGGAAACATTACCTTGATTGACCATGCTGTAGGACGTGGAACTGTTTGTTCCATCCAATATGTTTTGTGGACTTCACAGATCAAATGTTGCTTCCTGGTTTTGTAATGAAACAAAGGTGCGGTTAAATGTATTCTGCCACTGTGTCTTCTTATCGTCTCGGCCTTTAGGCCTCTATATCACGGTGGCAAGGCATATGAACTAACAGGTTACAGAACAAACAACGCAATAGCCTCGTTATTGTTATGTAATTCTACTGTGTTACTGTCACGCCCTGGCCTTAGTATTCGGTGTTTTCGGTATTATTTTGGTTAGGCCATGGTGTGACATGGGGATTTATGTGGTTTGTTTTGTCTGGGTTTGTTTGTAGTAATGGGATTGTGGTTAGAGTTAACTATCTCTCTCCTATCTCTCTCTCTCTCCCTCCTCCCCTGTCTCCTCCTCAGTCTGTCAGTGAGTAAGAACTATCTCTCTCTCCTATCTCTCTCCCTCCTCCCCTGTCTCCTTCTCAGTCTGTCAGTGAGTAAGAACTATCTCACTCTAGGTAAGTCTATGGTTGCCTAGAGTGGTTCTCAATCAGAGGCAGGTGTTTATCGGTGTCTCTGATTGGGAACCATATTTAGGCAGCCATATTCTTTTAGGTCTCTTGTGGGTGATTGTTCCTGTCTTTGTGTTTGTGGCACCAGATAGGACTGGTTCGGTTTATCGTTGTCTCTGTTTGGGAACCATATTTAGGTAGCCTGTTTTGTGTTGGGTTTTGTGGGTGATTGTTCCTGTCTTTGTGTTTGTGGCACCAGATAGGACTATTTTGTGTTGGGTTTTGTGGGTGATTGTTCCTGTCTTTGTGTTTGTGGCACCAGATAGGACTATTTTGTTTTTTTTTCACATTTCTTGTTTTGTAGATTGTTGTATTTTCATCTTTATTAAAGATGTACAAAACTAACCACGCTGCATTTTGGTCCGCCTCTCTTTCACCAGAAGAAAACCGTTAATTTACATTTCTTCTTTATTTTCTTAACTCTCTTTCTTGGACGGCCCTGTTGGTTAAGGGCTTGTCAGTAAGCAGTAAGCATTTCACGGTAAATACACCTGTTGTATTTGGCGCAGGGTGACAAATAAAATTTGATTTGAAGTATCACAACACGTAGGTTGTAACATATATAACATTTGTTCCTGGCCTTATTGCTTTCGTACGCTGTTGCATCGGAAATTCATTTTCACAATCTACAACGTTCGACTTTCTCACTTTAATTACTGAACAAGGAATTCCATTGTTGCCGCGCAGCAGGCATTCTAAAGATCAGTATTGGGCCACCGTCGGCCTATCGGCTGGGTGAAATATAAACGTCAGGATTAACATCCATTAAAGCAAAGCTACAGGCTACACTACTACAAGCACTAGCACCACGTAACCTGATAGTTCATGGATAGGCAGCCGCGTTGACGGTTGCAGTTTCAGAACCATGGACAGCCATCAGTAGTATATACTTTGTGAGTGGCTGACGCATTAGGTTATTTTGGTTAGGTTGGGGGATGGGGGTTGGGGGGTGGGGAGGCCAAACTCAAACTTGGTGGGATTCTGGAGAAACTGACAGTGGTGTAAGAACATGGTTAGGAAGGGGTTGGGGGGGGCAAACTCAGACCTGGTGGGATTCTGGAGAAACTGACAGTGGTATAAGAACATGGTTAGTAAACGTTTTTCTCGTTTTATCTGACAAATTAAAGGAAAGGGAATTCTAGCAATAGCCTGATTAGCAATACAGATTTTAAAAAGCAGTTGGCGTTTGAAATGAAACTGTCCTCATCTGTTCTAAGCAACCAAAAGCAGCAACAGTACTAGAGCCTTAAGCCATATAGCCATCCCCCTATAGTGTTAGTGGTGAATCTGTCCCATGTGTCACTATGCAAAACACCCCTCTTTCTCTCTGCTGCACAACAATGCCTCAATTTACAGCTTCCACGCAGGGATCAATAGTGATTTGATTGGTGCCTCATTCAACTTGAAGGTCAGAGCAGAAGATCACGGGTCTGTCCCAAATGGCACCCTATTCCCTATATAGTGCACTGGTTTAGACCAGGGTCAGTAGGACTCTGGCACCCTATTCCCTATATAGTGCACTGGTTTAGACCAGGGTCAGTAGGACTCTGGCACCCTATTCCCTATATAGTGCACTGGTTTAGACCAGGGTCAGTAGGACTCTGGCACCCTATTCCCTATATAGTGCACTGGTTTCGATCAGCTTTGGTCTAAAGTAGTGCACTATATTGGTAATTTAAGGGAGCCTTTTGGGAACGAAACCCACCTCATTTTAGACCATGACGGCCTCCTGTCAGACCTCATCAACATCAAAAACCCTCCTATTGCTTTGTACATTCACTTTCTCACAGCAACTTGTGAATAAAGTGAACGTTCTTGAATCTCGTCCCACAGAGACAGTGATAATTCAAGGGGATTCAACTCCAACAGGTTTTCTAGGCTACTGTAAAATACTTTAACACTGTAACATATTTGATGTGTTTTATGTTTTTTTTTAGGACTGTTGGGAGATAAGTCCCCCGTTGTGGGTTCAAGGAGATCCAAATAATCAAACAACTCATATCAACAATACCTCTCAGCTGGAGGTATGATGATATAGCGTGGTCTTCTTTAGATGTAAGCACTTCCTGTCTCATTGTTACGTGGCAACATGCTACTAAAGTGGTAATTCTAATCAAATGCAGAAATTACCCCTTTAAAAAAAATGCGCCCTCTGGTACAGAGGTTTTTAGAAATATAGCCTTAACAGTTTCAAATAGTTCAATAGACATTACATTTACAATTGAACTCGAATAGAAGCAGATAGGCTACAAAACACAATTCAACCTAACGGAAGCATACTCACAAACACAATACTTCTCAGCATCAATATCTTTGAAGGACCCAATCACATTATAGGCTACTCTATCACACCGCAACTAATTAACAAGCATAATCAGACCTCGCAACAACACTTGAGACATAGCAATTATCCCAGCAGCACTTGAGACGTGACACTTATCAAAGACGAGCAATTAATGGGCATTAAAACATATTCTGGAGAACTTTGCGGAACTCAATGGCATTAGAAATATTCCCGGAGACAGAGAAGCCTACCTTTTCTGTGTTCTGTGATCTCTTCCTTCCCAGAGACAGTCTTTAGCTGTGTAGCCTATCGTTCAACGGTGTCTTACGCACCTGGTAAATAAGGATAATATATTTCCTGTGGCGAAAGTCGATTAAATTGTGGATAAATTGTCGCGTAAGGTTGTACAGTCAAGCCCCTAAAGCTTCAATGATCTTCGCTCCTCACTTCTCTCGCGCATCGCTTCTATCCACACTCTCAACTGGCGCTCGAGCGCGGATCATTTAAATACCAGTGACGTCATCTCCGGTACCAGGGCTGGGGAAGGCTCTCATCTCCGGTACCAGGGCTGGGGTCAATTCAGATACGCTCTCATCTCCGGTACCAGGGCTGGGGTCAATTCAGATACGCTCTCATCTCCCGTACCAGGGCTGGGGTCAATTCAGATACGCTCTCATCTCCGGTACCAGGGCTGGGGTCAATTCAGATACGCTCTCATCTCCGGTACCAGGGCTGGGGTCAATTCAGATACGCTCTCATCTCCCGTACCAGGGCTGGGGTCAATTCAGATACGCTCTCATCTCCCGTACCAGGGCTGGGGTCAATTCAGATACGCTCTCATCTCCCGTACCAGGGCTGGGGTCAATTCAGATACGCTCTCATCTCCCGTACCAGGGCTGGGGTAAATTCAGATACGCTCTCATCTCCCGTACCAGGGCTGGGGTCAATTCAGGTTGAAAGCAGTCAGTTCAGAAAGGGATTTTTATTCAAAATAAAAATTATTGAAACACTTTTGACATAAATAGCTTCTGCTGTCAGTTTGAAAATAGATGCAGTTTTTTTAAATATTGTTAAAAAATTGTTATTTAAATTAACCTCCTGGATTGACTGACTTCTATTCGAATTGGCCAGGCCTACATGGACATGTGCCCATTCATAAATATATATTTTATTTATTTATTAAAAATATTATTTAACTAGGAAAGTCAGTTAATTAAGAACAAATTCTTATTTACAATGACGGCCTACCAAAAGGCAAAGACCTCCTGCGGGAACAGGGGCCTGGGATTAAAATAAAATAAAAAATACAATATAAATATAAATATAAATATAAATATAGGACAGAACACACATCACAACACGTGAGACAACACAACACTACATAAAGCGATACCTAAAAACGGGGACGGGGTCCTGGGATTAAAAATTAAAAATAAATTAAACAATATCACGTAATATAACGATAATAATTCATTATAACATCAAAAGATCACATTGGTTTGGATATGATTATTATATAGTTTGATTAACTCATATCTAAAAAAAAAAAAATAGCATAGAACATCGGTGGAGAAACAAACTGTTGCATATTGTCACAATGAATCAGTTGAGAGATCAATCATCGGTGCAATTTGCTTTGGCTTTAAATTGACTTAAATAACTTTGTTTTCCAAAGGGAATTTATAAGCACATTCAAATCACTCATGACAGTGCACTGCATCCAACAAAGGTTTAAACTGGATATGTTAACATATTGTTTTCCGCTTTTCTAAAGACACTGGCATTTATAATCTGTAAGAAAAAGTGTGTGTGTGTGTGTGTGTGTGTGTGTGTGTGTGTGTGTGTGTGTGTGTGTGTGTGTGTGTGTGTGTGTGTGTGTGTGTGTCTGTCTGTGTGTGTGTGTGTGGAATTGATGACGTCAACTCGACGAGCCCGCCGCGTTTGCGCAGTTTGCTTCCTGGACTTGAATGGTTTGTTTACAACTTCGGAATCGGTTCCCGCTTGTCTTGTCAACAGCAGCTAATCTTTCAAAAACAATAGTCCCCAAAACGTTTTCTATGAAGCGGGGTGACCATGATTAAGACCGAGAAGGTGTTGCATTTGAAGAGTTCCCGAGGACGGAAGGTCCGTGTGGTCCGGGAACATTATTTGAGAGAACATGTTCCCTGCTACAGCTCTCTCTGTCAGGCACAATGCGCCAACGGTAAAGTCCGGTTTTACAAAATAAAATACTCTATAAGTCTTCCTTTTGATGTCCGTCACATTTTAGGCAAACGTAAATGTAACATGCTAACTAGCTAAATTACAACAAGGCATAAGGTAAACTATGATGTTTCTCTTTTTGTGTCACACTGTCACGTGATGTTAGTTGTTACACCGTAACAACACGTGTCACCCTTTTAACAGCTAGTTCCTGAGTACAATAGCAAGAAAATAACGATGATGGCCTTCACAGTAAAGGTAGATAAGACGACTTAGACACCTGTGCATAAATGCGAATAGCTACGAATAGACGTGGATGTTGTTGACAACAGTGTTGCTGTGTTTGAAATGATCTCCATCAAGACATGGTAGAGTCTGAACAGAGTACACCTGCTCAAACACCCTCATCATTCACTATCCCTTTTCTAGATTGATTAGTTGACAGATTAACTCTCTCTCTCTCTCTCTCTCTCTCTCTCTCTCTCTCTCTCTCTCTCTCTCTCTCTCCCTCTCCCTGTTCTGTCCCAGCAGAGGGCAAGGTGCTGTCTGGAGAGGTGACTCACTATGTGATGCCTGATGCAGGCGTGGCGAGGACTTTATGGAGATTCTGGAGTTTAGAGAGATCCAGGGGATAGTGTTTACTCAGACTGCCTGCCAGGCTGTCCAACACAGCAGAGGACGCAGGTACAGGAGCTACACGCCTACACCCTACAATTAGATCATTACTGTAACACATGTTGAGTAACTAGGCCTTCATACCATTGGTGTTGGGGCTGACAGTAGTAATGAAACCTGTTGGGGCAGACAGTAGTAATGAGACATCTACCATTGGTGAGGGCAGACAGTAGTAATGAGACATCTACCATTGGTGTTGGGGCAGACAGTAGTAATGAGACATCTACCATTAGTGAGAGGGCAGACAGTAGTAATGAGACATCTACCATTGGTGTTGGGGCAGACAGTAGTAATGAGACATCTACCATTGGTGTTGGGGCAGACAGTAGTAATGAGACATCTACCATTGGTGAGAGGGCAGACAGTAGTAATGAGACATCTACCATTGGTGTTGGGGCAGACAGTAGTAATGAGACATCTACCATTGGTGTTGGGGCAGACAGTAGTACTGAGACATCTACCATTGGTGTTGGGGCAGACAGTAGTACTGAGACATCTACCATTGGTGTTGGGGCAGACAGTAGTAATGAGACATCTACCATTGGTGTTGGGGCAGACAGAATGAGACATCTACCATTGGTGTTGGGGCAGACAGTTGTACTGAGACATCTACCATTGGTGTTGGGGCAGACAGTAGCTACACCTCTCCAATGACTATGTCATGGGGACAGAACAGTACACCTCTCCAGTGACCCTGTCATGGGGACAGAACAGTAGACTTACACCTCTCCAATGACTATCTCATGGGGACAGAACAGTAAACCTCTCCAATGACTATGTCATGGGGACAGAACAGTACACCTCTCCAATGACTATCTCATGGGGACAGAACAGTACACATCTCCAATAACTATTGGCTCAGTGACACCAAGGTAAACCGTAGAGACTGCAGCCCCAAAGATCAGTGACACCAAGGTAAACCGTAGAGACTGCAGGTCATAGCTCAGTGACACCAAGGTAAACCGTAGACACTGCAGGTCATAGCTCAGTGACACCAAGGTAAACCGTAGACACTGCAGGTCATAGCTCAATGACACCAAGGTAAACCGTAGAGACTGCAGCCCAAAGATCAGTGACACCAAGGTAAACCGTAGACACTGCAGGTCATAGCTCAGTGACACCAAGGTAAACCGTAGACACTGCAGGTCATAGCTCAGTGACACCAAGGTAAACCCGTAGAGACTTCAGCCCCAAAGATCAGTGACACCAAGGTAAACCGTAGAGACTGCAGTGCCCCAAAGATCAGTGACACCAAGGTAAACCGTAGAGACTGCAGCCCAAAGATCAGTGAAACCAAGGTAAACCGTAGAGACTGCAGCCCAAAGATCAGTGAAACCAAGTGATGCCCGTTGCTGACGTGAGTGGTGCCAGTTGCTGACGTGCCAGTGATGCCAGTTGCTGATGTGAGTGATGCCAGTTACTGACGTGAGTGATGCCAGTTGCTGGCGTGAGTGATGCCAGTTGCTGACGTGAGTGATGCCAGTTGCTGACGTGAGTGATGCCAGTTGCTGACGTGAGTGATGCCAGTTGCTGATGTGATTGATGCTAGTTGCTGACATGAGTGATGCCAGTTGCTGGCGTGAGTGATGCCAGTTGTTGATGTGAGTGATGCCAGTTACTGGTTTCGTGAGTGATGCCAGTTGCTGACGTGAGTGATGCCAGTTGCTGACGTGAGTGATGCCAGTTGTTGATGTGAGTGATGCCAGTTGCTGACGTGAGGGATGCCAGTTTTGGCCTAGAGACTTTTCCTAGAGACTGGTTTCAATCAGTGTAACTTCTTGCAGTTACTGCAGAAGCTAACCCCCATTTTCTCCGTAACACAACACAATGGAGGCAGGATATTTGTCCACGTGATAAAACAGGTATTTCATGTATAGAAAAAATATCAGAACTCATTTTTGACCAAATGTGCAGTCACTACACTTTTGCTTGGTAGGGCAGAGTAGACATACACCTTATGACATATCTATCATAGTGGAGGACACAGGTGTGTTAAACCTACACCTTATGACATATCTATCATAGTGGAGGACACAGGTGTGTTAAACCTACACCTTATGACATATCTATCATAGCGGAGGACACAGGTGTAGTAGACCTACACATTATGACATATCTATCATAGTGGAGGACACAGGTGTGTTAAACCTACACCTTATGACATATCTATCATAGCGGAGGACACAGGTGTAATAGACCTAAATGGCCAATGAGGCAGGTGTGCATTATGACCTATCAACACCGTTAAACCTACACATTATGACAGCTCTTTAGGGTGTCCACACATGACATATCTATCATAGTGGAGGACCATGCCGCGACATATCTCTCTGAGGCGACGTGTCTTGTAGGCTCAAGTCCTCGTCAGAGGTGATCGAGTGACACGTAGAGGGCAACTTCCTCCATATTACCTTCAATAGAAATCCACCTATCGGGAGTGGGTAAAAAAAACAACCTCATTACAGCACGGCTATGCTGATCAAGCATAAACAGGATGTGGCCTGTGGATGAATAATGTAGCCACTAACTGGTTATTACACAACCCTTCTAACAGTGTACAGCATACTCTTCTTATACAATACACACACATTGGTGTTTGTTCTTGTTTCAAAGTTGATGACTTAGTGTAAATAACAGTCCCGGTAGACTTTCAGCAGCCTCGTCCTGGTCTCCTTTTGTTTCCGTTAGCTCCCGTTTTATAAATCCGTTGCATCGTTAACGTGACAAGGCTTCACTTCTCAGAGTCTTCGGGTTTTGTGCGTGTTGTGCTGATGTCATGCTGTGTAGTTGGTTAAATTGCAGAGCTCTATTCACTACAACACACGGGGGACCCCAGGACGAACCGCTGAGTCAGGGAGTCAGGGAGACTCTGTTATACCCACTGACACGCTATCCTGTTGGTAGGAAAGATTTGTACTGAGTTATTACATACTGTAGGTTATCACATACTGCAGGTTATCACATACTGCAGGTTATCACATACTGCAGGTTATCACATACTGCAGGTTATCACATACTGCAGGTTATCACATACTGTAGGTTATCACATACTGTGGGTTATCACATACTGTAGGTTATCACATACTGTAGATTATCACATAGGTTATTAGGCTCACATACTGTAGGCTACAAGGTTACATACTGTAGGCTACATACTGCAGGTTGCTAGGTGCATACTGTAGGCTACAAGGTTATTAGGCTACAAGGTTATTAGGCAAGGTTATTAGGCTGCAAGGTTATTAGGCTACAAGGTTATTAGGCTACAAGGTTATTAGGCTACAAGGTTATTAGGATACATACTGTAGGCTACAAGGTTACATACTGTAGGTTATTAGGATACATACTGTAGGCTACAAGGTTACATACTGTGGGTTATTAGGGTACATACTGTAGGTTATTAGGGTACATACTGTAGGTTATTAGGGTACATACTGTAGGTTATTAGGGTACATACTGTAGGTTATTAGGTTACATACTGTAGGTTACAAGGTTACATACTGTAGGTTGCTAGGTTACATACTGTAGGCTACAAGGTTATTAGGCTACATACTGTATGTTGCAAGGTTATTAGGCTACATACTGTAGGCTACAAGGTTATTAGGCTACATACTGTATGCTACAAGGTTATTAGGCTACATACTGTATGCTACAAGGTTATTAGGCTACATACTGTAGGCTACAAGGTTATTAGGCTACATACTGTAGGCTACAAGTTATTAGGCTACATACTGTATGCTACAAGGTTATTAGGCTACATACTGTAGGCTACAAGGTTAGTAGGCTACATAGGTTAGGCTACAAGTTATTAGGCTACATACTGCTACAAGGTTATTAGGCTACATACTGTAGGCTACATAGGTACATACTGTAGGCTTACTGTAGGTTACATACTATAGGTCTACAATACTAGGTATTAGGCATACAAGGTTATTAGGCTACATACTGTATGCTGTAGGTTACAAGGTTATTAGGGCTACATACTGTAGGTTACTAGGTTTACAAGGTTTAGGCTACAATGTTAGGTTAGGGTTATTAGGCTACAAGGTTATTAGGCTACATACTTAGGCTACAATGTTATTAGGCTACATACTGTAGGTTACAAGGTTATTAGGGTTATTAGGCTACAAGGTTATTAGGCTACATACTGTAGGTTACTAGGTTATTAGGCTACATACTGTAGGTTACAAGGTTATTAGGCTACATACTGTATGTTACAAGGTTATTAGGCTACAAGGTTATTAGGCTACATACTGTAGGCTACAAGGTTATTAGGCTACATACTGTAGGTTACAAGGTTATTAGGCTACATACTGTAGGTTACAAGGTTATTAGGCTACAAGGTTATTAGGCTACATACTGTAGGCTACAAGGTTATTCGTCTACATACTGTAGGTTACGAGGTTCTTAGGTTACAAGGTTATTAGGCTACATACTGTAGGTTACGAGGTTATTAGGTTACAAGGTTATTAGGCTACATACTGTAGGTTACAAGGTTATTAGGCTACATACTGTAGGTTACAAGGTTATTAGGCTACATACTGTAGGTTACAAGGTTATTAGGCTACGAGGTTATTAGGCTACATACTGTAGGTTACGAGGTTATTAGGTTACAAGGTTATTAGGCTACATACTGTATGTTACTAGGTTATTAGGCTACAAGGTTATTAGGCTACATACTGTATGTTACGAGGTTATTAGGTTACAAGGTTATTAGGCTACATACTGTAGGTTACAAGGTTATTAGGCTACATACTGTAGGTTACAAGGTTATTAGGCTACATACTGTAGGTTACAAGGTTATTAGGCTACGAGGTTATTAGGCTACATACTGTAGGTTACAAGGTTATTAGGTTACAAGGTTATTAGGCTACATACTGTAGGTTACAAGGTTATTAGGCTACATACTGTAGGTTACAAGGTTATTAGGTTACAAGGTTATTAGGCTACATACTGTAGGTTACAAGGTTATTAGGTTACAAGGTTATTAGGCTACATACTGTATGTTACTAGGTTATTAGGCTACAAGGTTATTAGGCTACATACTGTAGGTTACAAGGTTATTAGGCTACATACTGTATGTTACGAGGTTATTAGGCTACAATGTTATTAGGCTACATACTGTAGGTTACGAGGTTATTAGGTTACAAGGTTATTAGGCTACATACTGTAGGTTACAAGGTTATTAGGCTACATACTGTAGGTTACAAGGTTATTAGGCTACATACTGTAGGTTACAAGGTTATTCGTCTACATACTGTATGTTACAAGGTTATTAGGCTACATACTGTAGGTTACAAGGTTATTCGTCTACATACTGTATGTTACAAGGTTATTAGGCTACATACATACTGTAGGTTGTTATTGTCTACATACTGTAAAGGTTATTAGGCTACGAGGTTATTAGCAGTGGTGGAAAAGTACACAACTGTCCTACCTGAGTAGAGGTAAAGGTACCTTAATAGAAAATGACTCAAAAGTGAAAGTCACCCAGTGAAATACTACTTCAGGAAAAGTCACCCAGTGAAATACTACTTCACTACTTACTACTTAGAAGTCTGAAAGTATTTGGTTTTAAATATACTTAAAGTATTACAAATAAATATAATTGCTAAAATATACTGAAGTATCAAAAGTCAAAGTAAAAGTATAAATCATTTAAATTCCTTATATAAAGCAAACCAGACGGAATCATTTTCTTGTATTTTTAATTTACAAATAGCCAGGGGCACGCTCCAACACCCAGACATCATTTACAAACCAAGCATGTGTTTAGTGAGTCCGCCAGATCAGAGGCTGTAGGGACGACCAGAGATGTTCTCTTGACAAGTGTGTGAATTAGACAATTTTCCTGTCCTGCTAGGATTCAAAATGTAACGAGTACTTTTAGGTGTCAGGGAAAATGTATGGAATAAAAAATACATCATTTTCTTTAGGAATGTAAGGACGTTAAAGTTGTCAAAAATATAAATAGTTGTCACGCCCGACCTTAGTTTTCTTTATTATTTTGGTTAGGTCAGGGTGTGACATGGGGGAATTATGTGTTTTTGTTCCTGTCTAGGTGTTATGTATGTATATGGTTGCCTAGATTGGTTCTCAATTAGAGGCAGCTGTTTATCATTGTCTCTGATTGGGAAGCATATTTAGGCAGCCATATTCCTTGGGTTATTGTGTGGGTTATTGTCTATGTGTTAGTGCCTGTGTCTGCACTTGTTTATATATAGTGTCGTGTTCGTTTTGTAAAGTTTAAGTGTTCTTCGTTTCATTAAAAAGAAGAATGTATTCACATCCTCCATTCAATGAACGTGACAATAGTAAAGTACAGATAACCCCAAAAAACTACTTAAGTAGTACTTTAAAGTATTTTTACTTAAGTACTTTAAAGCTACTGCTGTAGCTGGTGTCAGATCTAGGACTATACTTCATGGTACTACATGAGACCATACTTCATGGTACTTCATGAGACCATACTTCATGGTACTTCATGAGACCATACTTCATGGTACTTCATGAGACCATACTTCATGGTACTTCATGGTACTTCATGAGACCATACTTCATGGTACTTCATGGTACTTCATGAGACCATACTTCATGGTACTTCATGGTACTTCATGAGACCATACTTCATGGTACTTCATGAGACCATACTTCATGGTACTTCATGAGACCATACTTCATGGTACTTCATGAGACCATACTTCATGGTACTTCATGAGACCATACTTCATGGTACTTCATGAGACCATACTTCATGAGTTGCCCTCTCTGCTATTTCTTGTTATCTTTTTAACTTTTACATTGTTCATGTCTTGTCTACTAAGGTATTTGTTTTATCCCACTTTATATCAGCACAACGATGCACTTTGAGTAGAAAATGAATTGTTTCTATCAGGCAGTACAACCGGCTACGCAGCTTGCTGAAGGACCCCCGTCATCACTGTATCCTGTTTGCCAACGAGTTCCAGGAGTATTCCTACTGCCCCAGAGAAAAGGGAGAGCCGCAGGACAAATGGCAGACCAGGTGAGTGGCCTTCCTACACCACCTCCTCCAACTTCATCCTCCGCCTTCATCCTCCTCCTTCATCTTGGGGTGGCAGGTAGCCTAGTGGTTAGAGTGTTGGGCCAGTAACTGAAAGGTTGCTAGATCGAATCCCTGAGCTGACGAGGTACAAATCTGTCGTTCTGCCCCTGAACAAGGCAGTTGACCCACTGTTCCTAGGCCGTCGTTGTCAATAAGAATTTGTTCTTAACTGACTTACCTGGTAAAATAAATCAAATAAATCCTTCTCCTTCTTCATCCTCCTTGCCTTCATCCTCTTTATCCTATTCCGCCTTCTTCTTCCTCTGCCTTCTTCTTCCTCCGCCTTCATCCTCCTCTGCCTTCATCCTCTTTATCCTATTCCACCTTCATCCTCCTCTGCCTTCTTCTTCCTCTGCCTTCTTCTGCCTTCATCCTCCTCTGCCTTCTTCCTCCGCTGCCTTCATCCTCCTCTGCCTTCTTCCTCCTCTGCCTTCATCCTCCTCTGCCTTCATCCTCCTCTGCCTTCATCCTCCTCCGCCTTCATCCTCCTCCTTCCTCCTCTCCTACTCCTCTGCCTTCATCCTCCTCTTCATCCTCCTCCTCCGACTGTAAAACCCAATATTAAGCCAGTTAATGCAAGTCAAGTTTGTTGCCATTTGTAGGTACATAATACGTACATTGGAATTGTGTGTTTATGCATCACTCTGTGTATCTGTAGGTGTGTGGTAATACAGGTGTGTCCTCGTCTCCCTCCCTGTAGGTGTGTGGTAATACAGGTGTGTCCTCGTCTCCCTCCCTGTAGGTGTGTGGTAATACAGGTGTGTCCTCGTCTCCCTCCCTGTAGGTGTGTGGTAATACAGGTGTGTCATCATCTCCCTCCCTGTAGGTGTGTGGTAATACAGGTGTGTCCTCGTCTCCCTCCCTGTAGGTGTGTGGTAATACAGGTGTGTCCTCGTCTCCCTCCCTGTAGGTGTGTGGTAATACAGGTGTGTCCTCATCTCCTCCCTGTAGGTGTGTGGTAATGCAGGTGTGTCCTCGTCTCCCTCCCTGTAGGTGTGTGGTAATACAGGTGTGTCCTCGTCTCCCTCCCTGTAGGTGTGTGGTAATGCAGGTGTGTCCTCGTCTCCCTCCCTGTAGGTGTGTGGTAATACAGGTGTGTCCTCGTCTCCCTCCCTGTAGGTGTGTGGTAATGCAGGTGTCCCTCGTCTCCCTCCCTGTAGGTGTGTGGTAATACAGGTGTGTCCTCGTCTCCCTCCCTGTAGGTGTGTGGTAATGCAGGTGTGTCCTCGTCTCCCTCCCTGTAGGTGTGTGGTAATACAGGTGTGTCCTCGTCTCCCTCCCTGTAGGTGTGTGGTAATACAGGTGTGTCCTCGTCTCCCTCCCTGTAGGTGTGTGGTAATGCAGGTGTGTCCTCGTCTCCCTCCCTGTAGTGTGTGTATCTGTAGGTGTGTGGTAATACAGGTATGTCCTCGTCTCCCTCCCTGTAGGTGTGTGGTAATACAGGTGTGTCCTCATCTCCTCCCTGTAGGTGTGTGGTAATACGGGTGTGTCCTCGTCTCCCTCCCTGTAGGTGTGTGTATCTGTAGGTGTGTGGTAATACAGGTGTGTCCTCGTCTCCCTCCCTGTAGGTGTGTGGTAATACAGGTGTGTCCTCGTCTCCCTCCCTGTAGGTGTGTGTGTATCTGTATGTGTGTGGTAATGCAGGGTGTGTCCCTCGTCGTTGTGTGACCCTCTACCCCCTGTAGGTGTGTGGTAATACAGGTGTGTCCTCGTCTCCCTCCCTGTAGGTGTGTGGTAATACAGGTGTGTCCTCGTCTCCCTCCCTGTAGGTGTGTGGTAATACAGGTGTGTCCTCGTCTCCCTCCCTGTAGGTGTGTGGTAATACAGGTGTGTCCTCGTCTCCCTCCCTGTAGGTGTGTGGTAATACAGGTGTGTCCTCGTCTCCCTCCCTGTAGGTGTGTGGTAATACAGGTGTGTCCTCGTCTCCCTCCCTGTAGGTGTGTGGTAATACAGGGTGTGTCCTCCCTGTAGGTGTGTGGTAATGCAGGTGTGTCCTTCGTCTCCCTCCCTGTAGGTGTGTGTATCTGTATGTGTGTGGTAATGCAGGTGTGGCCCTCGTCTCCCTCCCTGTAGGTGTGTGGTAATACAGGTGTGTCCTCGTCTCCCTCCCTGTAGGTGTGTGGTAATACAGGTGTGTCCTCGTCTCCCTCCCTGTAGGTGTGTGGTAATACAGGTGTGTCCTCGTCTCCCTCCCTGTAGGTGTGTGGTAATACAGGTGTGTCCTTGTCTCCCTCCCTGTAGGTGTGTGGTAATACAGGTGTGTCCTCGTCTCCCTCCCTGTAGGTGTGTGGTAATACAGGTGTGTCCTCATGTCCCTCCCTGTAGGTGTGTGTATCTGTATGGTAATGCAGGTGTGTCCTCGTCTCCCTCCCTAGGTGTGTGTATCTGTATGTGTGTGGTAATGCAGGTGTGTCCTCATCTCCCTCCCTGTAGGTGTGTGGTAATGCAGGTGTGTCCTCGTCTCCCTCCCTGTAGGTGTGTGGTAATGCAGGTGTGTCCTCGTCTCCCTCCCTGTAGGTGTGTGGTAATACAGGTGTGTCCTCGTCTCCCTCCCTATAGGTGTGTGGTAATGCAGGTGTGTCCTCGTCTCCCTCCCTGTAGGTGTGTGTATCTGTATGGTAATGCAGGTGTGTCCTCGTCTCCCTCCCTGTAGGTGTGTGTATCTGTATGTGTGTGGTAATGCAGGTGTGTCCTCATCTCCCTCCCTGTAGGTGTGTGTATCTGTGTGGTAATGCAGGTGTGTCCTCGTCTCCCTCCCTGTAGGTGTGTGGTAAACAGGTGTGTCCTCGTCTCCCTCCCTGTAGGTGTGTGGTAATACAGGTGTGTCCTCGTCTCCCTCCCTGTAGGTGTGTGTATCTGTGTGGTAATGCAGGTGTGTCCTCGTCTCCCTCCCTGTAGGTGTGTGGTAATGCAGGTGTGTCCTCGTCTCCCCTCCCTGTAGGTGTGTGGTAATACAGGTGTGTCCTCGTCTCCCTCCCTGTAGGTGTGTGTATCTGTGTGGTAATGCAGGTGTGTCCTCGTCTCCCTCCCTGTAGCTTGTGTGTGTATCTGTATGTGTGTGGTAATGCAGGTGTGTCCTCATCTCCCTCCCTGTAGGTGTGTGGTAATGCAGGTGTGTCCTCGTCTCCCTCCCTGTAGGTGTGTGGTAATGCAGGTGTGTCCTCGTCTCCCTCCCTGTAGGTGTGTGGTAATACAGGTGTGTCCTCGTCTCCCTCCCTATAGGTGTGTGGTAATGCAGGTGTGTCCTCGTCTCCCTCCCTGTAGGTGTGTGTATCTGTATGGTAATGCAGGTGTGTCCTCGTCTCCCTCCTGTAGTGTGTGTATCTGTATGTGTGTGGTAATGCAGGTGTGTCCTCATCTCCCTCCCTGTAGGTGTGTGTATCTGTGTGGTAATGCAGGTGTGTCCTCGTCTCCCTCCCTGTAGGTGTGTGGTAATGCAGGTGTGTCCTCGTCTCCCTCCCTGTAGGTGTGTGGTAATGCAGGTGTGTCCTCGTCTCCCTCCCTGTAGGTGTGTGGTAATACAGGTGTGTATCGTAGGTGTGTGGTAATGCAGGTGTGTCCTCGTCTCCCTCCCTGTAGGTGTGTGGTAATGCAGGTGTGTCCTCGTCTCCCTCCCTGTAGGTGTGTGGTAATACAGGTGTGTCCTCATCTCCTCCCTGTAGGTGTGTGGTAATGCAGGTGTGTCCTCGTCTCCCTCCCTGTGTGTGTGGTAATACAGGTGTGTCCTCGTCTCCCTCCCTGTAGGTGTGTGGTAATGCAGGTGTGTCCTCGTCTCCCTCCCTGTAGGTGTGTGTATCTGTATGGTAATGCAGGTGTGTCCTCGTCTCCTCCCTGTAGGTGTGTGTATCTGTATGTGTGTGGTAATGCAGGTGTGTCCTCATCTCCCTCCCTGTAGGTGTGTGTATCTGTGTGGTAATGCAGGTGTGTCCTCGTCTCCCTCCCTGTAGGTGTGTGGTAATGCAGGTGTGTCCTCGTCTCCCTCCCTGTAGGTGTGTGGTAATGCAGGTGTGTCCTCGTCTCCCTCCCTGTAGGTGTGTGGTAATGCAGGTGTGTCCTCGTCTCCCTCCCTGTAGGTGTGTGGTAATGCAGGTGTGTCCTCGTCTCCCTCCCTGTAGGTGTGTGGTAATGCAGGTGTGTCCTCGTCTCCTCCCTGTAGGTGTGTGGTAATACAGGTGTGTCCTCATCTCCCTCCCTGTAGGTGTGTGGTAATGCAGGTGTGTCCTCGTCTCCCTCCCTGTAGGTGTGTGGTAAACAGGTGTGTCCTCGTCTCCCTCCCTGTAGGTGTGTGGTAATGCAGGTGTGTCCTCGTCTCCCTCCCTGTAGGTGTGTGGTAATACAGGTGTGTCCTCGTCTCCCTCCCTGTAGGTGTGTGGTAATACAGGTGTGTCCTCGTCTCCCTCCCTGTAGGTGTGTGGTAATGCAGGTGTGTCCTCGTCTCCCTCCCTGTAGGGTGTGTGGTAATACAGGTGTGTCCTCGTCTCCCTCCCTGTAGGTGTGTGTATCTGTGTGTCTTCGTCTCCTCCCTGTAGGTGTGTGGTAATACAGGTGTGTCCTCGTCTCCCTCCCTGTAGGTGTGTGGTAATACAGGTGTGTCCTCATCTCCCTCCCTGTAGGTGTGTGGTAATACAGGTGTGTCCTCGTCTCCCTCCCTATAGGTGTGTGGTAATACAGGTGTGTCCTCATCTCCCTCCCTGTAGGTGTGTGGTAATACAGGTGTGTCCTCGTCTCCCTCCCTATAGGTGTGTGGTAATACAGGTGTGTCCTCGTCTCCCTCCCTGTAGGTGTGTGGTAATACAGGTGTGTCCTCGTCTCCCTCCCTGTAGTATCTGTGTGTGTGGTAATGCAGGTGTGTCCTCGTCTCCCTCCCTGTAGGTGTGTGGTAATACAGGTGTGTCCTCGTCTCCCTCCCTGTAGGTGTGTGGTAATACAGGTGTGTCCTCGTCTCCCTCCCTGTAGGTGTGTGGTAATACAGGTGTGTCCTCGTCTCCCTCCCTGTAGGTGTGTGGTAATACAGGTGTGTCCTCGTCTCCCTCCCTGTAGGTGTGTGGTAATACAGGTGTGTCCTCGTCTCCTCCCTGTAGGTGTGTGTATCTGTATGGTAATACAGGTGTGTCTCGTCTCCCTCCCTGTAGGTGTGTGGTAATACAGGTGTGTCCTCGTCTCCTCCCTGTAGGTGTGTGGTAATACAGGTGTGTCCTCGTCTCCCTCCCTGTAGGTGTGTGGTAATACAGGTGTGTCCTCGTCTCCCTCCCTGTAGGTGTGTGGTAATACAGGTGTGTCCTCGTCTCCCTCCCTGTAGGTGTGTGGTAATACAGGTGTGTCCTCGTCTCCCTCCCCTGTAGGTGTGTGTATCTGTGTGTGGTAATGCAGGTGTGTCCTCGTCTCCTCCCTGTAGGTGTGTGGTAATACAGGTGTGTCCTCGTCTCCCTCCCTGTAGGTGTGTGGTAATACAGGTGTGTCCTCGTCTCCCTCCCTGTAGGTGTGTGGTAATACAGGTGTGTCCTCGTCTCCCTCCCCAGGTGTGTCCTCGTCTCCCTCCCTGTAGGTGTGTGGTAATACAGGTGTGTCCTCGTCTCCCTCCCTGTAGGTGTGTGGTAATACAGGTGTGTCCTCGTCTCCCTCCCTGTAGGTGTGTGTATCTGTGTGTGTGGTAATGCAGGTGTGTCCTCGTCTCCCTCCCTGTAGGTGTGTGGTAATACAGGTGTGTCCTCGTCTCCCTCCCTGTAGGTGTGTGTATCTGTGTGGTAATGCAGGTGTGTCCTCGTCTCCCTCCCTGTAGGTGTGTGGTAATACAGGTGTGTCCTCGTCTCCCTCCCTGTAGGTGTGTGGTAATGCAGGTGTGTCCTCATCTCCTCCCTGTAGGTGTGTGGTAATACAGGTGTGTCCTCGTCTCCCTCCCTGTAGGTGTGTGGTAATGCAGGTGTGTCCTCATCTCCCTCCTGTAGGTGTGTGGTAATACAGGTGTGTCCTCATCTCCCTCCCTGTAGGTGTGTGTATCTGTATGGTAATGCAGGTGTGTCCCGTCTCCCTCCCTGTAGGTGTGTGTATCTGTATGTGTGTGGTAATGCAGGTGTGTCCTCATCTCCCTCCCTGTAGGTGTGTGGTAATGCAGGTGTGTCCTCGTCTCCCTCCCTGTAGGTGTGTGGTAATGCAGGTGTGTCCTCGTCTCCCTCCCTGTAGGTGTGTGGTAATGCAGGTGTGTCCTCGTCTCCCTCCCTGTAGGTGTGTGGTAATACAGGTGTGTCCTCGTCTCCCTCCCTGTAGGTGTGTGGTAATGCAGGTGTGTCCTCGTCTCCCTCCCTGTAGGTGTGTGGTAATACAGGTGTCCTCGTCTCCCTCCCTGTAGGTGTGTGGTAATGCAGGTGTGTCCTCGTCTCCTCCCTGTAGGTGTGTGGTAATACAGGTGTGTCCTCGTCTCCCTCCCTGTAGGTGTGTGGTAATGCAGGTGTGTCCTCGTCTCCCTCCCTTGTAGGTGTGTGGTAATGCAGGTGTGTCCTCGTCTCCCTCCCTGTAGGTGTGTGGTAATACAGGTGTGTCCTCGTCTCCCTCCCTATAGGTGTGTGGTAATGCAGGTGTGTCCTCGTCTCCCTCCCTGTAGGTGTGTGGTAATACAGGTGTGTCCTCGTCTCCCTCCCTGTAGGTGTGTGGTAATACAGGTGTGTCCTCGTCTCCCTCCCTGTAGGTGTGTGGTAATACAGGTGTGTCCTCGTCTCCCTCCCTGTAGGTGTGTGGTAATACAGGTGTGTCCTCGTCTCCTCCCTGTAGGTGTGTGGTAATACAGGTGTGTCCTCGTCTCCCTCCCTATAGGTGTGGTAATACAGGTGTGTCCTCGTCTCCCTCCCTGTAGGTGTGTGGTAATACAGGTGTGTCCTCGTCTCCCTCCCTGTAGGGTGTATCTGTGTGTGGTAATGCAGGTGTGTCCTCGTCTCCCTCCCTGTAGGTGTGTGGTAATACAGGTGTGTCCTCGTCTCCCTCCCTGTAGGTGTGTGGTAATACAGGTGTGTCCTCGTCTCCCTCCCTGTAGGTGTGTGGTAATACAGGTGTGTCCTCGTCTCCCTCCCTGTAGGTGTGTGGTAATACAGGTGTGTCCTCGTCTCCCTCCCTGTAGGTGTGTGGCAATACAGGTGTGTCCCTCGTCTCCCCCTCCCTGTAGGTGTGTGGTAATACAGGTGTGTTCTCGTCTCCCTCCCTGTAGGTGTGTGGTAATACAGGTGTGTCCTCGTCTCCCTCCCTGTAGGTGTGTGGTAATACAGGTGTGTCCTCGTCTCCTCCCTGTAGGTGTGTGGTAATACAGGTGTGTCCTCGTCTCCCTCCCTACAGGTTCGTCTCCCTCCCTGTAGGTGTGTGTGGTAATACAGGTGTGTCCTTCGTCTCTCCCTGTAGGTGTGTGGTAATCAGGTGTGCCCTCGTCTCCCTCCCTGTATGTGTGTGGTAATGCAGGTGTGTCCTCGTCTCCCTCCCTGTAGGTGTGTGGTAATACAGGTGTGTCCTCGTCTCCTCCCTGTAGGTGTGTGGTAATACTCCGTCTCCTCCTGTAGGTGTGTGGTAATACAGGTGTGTCCTCGTCTCCCTCCCTGTAGGTGTGTGGTAATACAGGTGTGTCCTCGTCTCCCTCCCTGTAGGTGTGTACACAGGTGTGTCCTCGCGTCTCCCCAGTGTGTGGTAATACAGGTGTCCTCGCCTTCCTCCCTGCAGGTGTGTGTATCTGTATGTGTGGTAATGCAGGTGTGTCCTGTAGGTGGTAATACAGGTGTGTCCTCGTCTCCCTCCCTGTAGGTGTGTGTATCTGTGTGGCAATGCAGGTGTGTCCTCGTCTCCTCCCTCAGGTGTGTGGTAATACAGGTGTGTCATGAGATCTCCCTCATGTAGGTGGGTGAATACGCAAGGTGTGTCCTAATGCTACACTCACTGTAGGTGCTTGCTCTGACAATGTGTAAAGATAAGTCTATTTTTTGATTTGGGACGTGTGGTAACGTAAATAATACAGGTGGTGGGTAATAGTATAGATATAATAATGTAGGAGTGGTTCCATGTGAGTCGGTATGTGGATTCTTGGTTATGTCGGAATTTTAACTGCAGGATGGTGTCCTGTGTAATAATATACGTAACTGTAGGTGTGGGAGTTTCTTTTCGCGATGATCTCCTCCGATTGATCTGTGTTTTTAAGATCCCCCATGTTGAGCTGATTTGTGTGGTTTGATTTGTGGTTTAAGATGTGGCGGATTGTGCGAGATGTGGTTGGTAATACAGGAACTGTTTTGTCCTCACTCCCTCCTGTATGTTTTAGGTGTCTGTTGTGATTGTCGTGTATTCTGTATGGTAATGCAGCGGTGTTGTCCTCGTCTCCCTCACTTGTAGGTTTTGTTGCTTATATGTGTGTATTCTGTCAAGTGTTTGTGTTTAATTAATGCAGGTAAGGTGTAGGCTATAGGTGTGTGACCTCACTCCCTCCCGTGTAGGTGTCCTACGTGGTTAAGCATGAGGCCAAGGATGTGGTTTTTTAATGCTTGTACGGTTTAGTAAGAAAGAATGCAGGTGTCCTCGTCTCCTCCCTGTGGGTGTGTGGTAATGCAGGTGTGTCCTCGTCTCCCTCCTTGTAGGTGTGTGGGTACATTTAATGGCAGGTGTGATGAGGTCATAGTCGATCCCTCCTGTAGGTGTGTAAGGTTTTAAATACAGGTGTGTCCTCGTCTCCCTCCCTAGGTGTGGTAATGCAGGTGTGTCCTCGTCTCCTCCCTGTAGGTGTGTGGTAATACAGGTGTGTCCTCGTCTCCCTCCCTGTAGGTGTGTGGTAATACAGGTGTGTCCTCGTCTCCCTCCTGTAGGTGTGTGGGGTTTGTAATACAGGTGTTGTGTCCTCGTCTCCGTCTCCTCCTGTAGAGGTGTTTTTGTTGTGGTTAATAATGGAGGTGTGTCCGTCTCCCTCCTTGTTGTAGGGTTGTGTTTTTGGTGGTTCAATGCGGTAGTGTCCTGTTCTCCCTCCCTGTAGAGGTGTTGAGTGTGAGAGGTAATTATTGAGAAGTACAGGGTGGGGGCACTCGTACTCTCCATTCTTGTCCTATAGGTGGTCGTGGTTAATGCAGGTGTGTCCTCGTATCTCCCTCCTGTAGTGTCTTTTGTCGGGAATACATGTGTGTCTCAGATCTCCCTCCCTGTAGGTGTTGTGGTAATACAGGTGTTTTGTGTTCTGGTTTGTCCCGCGTATCCCTCCCTGAGGTAGGTGACTGTCCCCTTAGGTGTTGGTTTTTTAATACAGGGTGATTGTACTCGTTCTCCCTACCTGTTAGGTGGTTGTTGTATTACCAGCGGTGTCCTCGTACCATCTCCCTGTAGGTGTGTGGTAATGGGAATACAGGGTTGTCTCGTCTCCCTCCCTAAGGTGTGGTGTTGTGGTAATAAGGTGTGTGTCCTCGTCTCACATCCTATTAGGTGTTTGTGATGTGGTAATACAGGTGTGTCCTCGTATCCCGTCCCTCGTAGGTGTGTGGTAATGCAGATTGTGTGGTAATACAGGTGTGTCCTCGTCTCCTCCCTGTAGGTGTGTGAGTAATACAGGTGTGCCCTCGTCTCCGCTCCCTGTAGGTGTGTGGTAATACAGGTGTGCCTCATATCCCTCCATGTAGGTGTGTGGTAATACAGGTGTGTGGAATACAGGTGTGGCCTGCGTCTCCCTACCTGTAGCGTGTTGTGGTAATACAGGTTGTATGTCCTCGTCTCCCTCCCTGTAGGGTGTGGAATACAGGTGTGTATCGTCTCAATCACTATAGTGTGTGGTAATACAGGGTGTCCTCGTCTCCCTCCCTGTAGGTGTGTTGTAATACAGGTGTGTGGTAATACAGGTTGTGTCACCTCGTCTCCCTCCTGTAGGTGTGTGGTAATACGGGTTGTCCTCGTTCTCTCCTCCCTAAGGGTGTGGTTTAATTACCAGGTCGTGTCCTCGTGCCCTCCATGTAGGTGTGTGGTATACAGGTGGATGTGGTAATACAGCGTGATGTGGTAATAACAGGTGTGTGGTTAAATACAGGTGTAGTGGTGAGGGGTGTGGTAATACAAGGTGTGTCCTCTGTCTCCCTCCCTGTAGGTGTGTGTTGTAGCATGCATGCGGTGTGTTACCATGACGACTGCAGGTCTGAAGCCCCCCCAGTATTGATAGTAGTGATGACACTAAGACCAGACGCTGTAGCAGAGTACAGCAGCCTAAAATGGGTGTTCTACGTCCTCTGTACAAGGTACACTATAGTAAACCAGCCTCAACTGTGATGTCTAAGTCCTCTGTACACAGTAGAACTAAATACACACAGCCCTCAACTTGGTTAGTCTACCGTCCTCGGTACACAGGGTCAAACCACTATAGTACACCCAGCCTCAACTGTGGGTGTTAGACGTCCTTGTACACAGGTAAAACACTATAGTACAGAACAGCCTCAAACTGGGTGCGTCTACACGGCCTCTGTACAAAAGGTACGAGCTATATACACACAGCCTCAACTGTCGTCGCTACGTCCTCTTGTACACAGGGTACACTATAGTACACACAGTCCTCAACTGTGATGGCTACGTCCTCCTGTACACAGGTATCACTATAATAACACAGCCTCAACTGT
>NW_024608117.1:0-49665 GCF_018296145.1 Oncorhynchus tshawytscha
TTATGACATAGTTCACTACTGTTGACCACAGCCCTGTCTATTATGACATAGTTCACTACTGTGACCAGAGCCCTTGTCTATTATGACATAGTTCACTACTGTCGACCACAGCCCTGTCTATTATGAAATAGTTCACTACTGTTGACCACAGCCCTGTCTATTATGAAATAGTTCACTACTGTCGACCACAGCCCTGTCTATTATGACATAGTTCACTACTGTCAACCACAGCCCTGTCTATTGTGAAATAGTTCACTACTGTCAACCACAGCCCAGTCTATTGTGAAATAGTTCACTACTGTCAACCACAGCCCAGTCTATTGTGACATAGTTCACTACTGTCGACCACAGCCCAGTCTACTGTGAAATAGTTCACTACTGTCAACCACAGCCCAGTCTACTGTGACATAGTTCACTACTGTCAACCACAGCCCTGTCTATTGTGACATAGTTCACTACTGTCAACCACAGCCCTGTCTACTGTGACATAGTTCACTACTGTCAACCACAGCCCTGTCTATTGTGACATAGTTCACTACTGTCAACCACAGCCCAGTCTATTGTGACATAGTTCACTACTGTCAACCACAGCCCTGTCTATTGTGACATAGTTCACTACTGTCAACCACAGCCCAGTCTACTGTGACATAGTTCACTACTGTCGACCACAGCCCTGTCTACTGTGACATAGTTCACTACTGTCAACCACAGCCCTGTCTATTGTGACATAGTTCACTACTGTCAACCACAGCCCTGTCTATTGTGACATAGTTCACTACTGTCAACCACAGCCCAGTCTACTGTGACATAGTTCACTACTGTCAACCACAGCCCAGTCTACTTTGACATAGTTCACTACTGTCAACCACAGCCCAGTCTACTGTGACATAGTTCACTACTGTCAACCACAGCCCAGTCTACTGTGACATAGTTCACTACTGTCAACCACAGCCCAGTCTACTGTGACATAGTTCACTACTGTCAACCACAGCCCAGTCTACTGTGACATAGTTCACTACTGTCAACCACAGCCCAGTCTACTGTGAGTTCACTACTTCGACCACAGCCCAGTCTACTGTGACATAGTTCACTACTGTCGACCACAGCCCAGTCTACTGTGACATAGTTCACTACTGTCGACCACAGCCCAGTCTACTGTGACATAGTTCACTACTGTCAACCACAGCCCAGTCTACTGTGACATAGTTCACTACTGTCGACCACAGCCCTGTCTATTGTGACATAGTTCACTACTGTCAACCACAGCCCAGTCTACTGTGACATAGTTCACTACTGTCAACCCAGCCCAGTCTATTTTGACATAGTTCACTACTGTCAACCACAGCCCAGTCTACTGTGACATAGTTCACTACTGTCAACCACAGCCCAGTCTACTGTGACATAGTTCACTACTGTCAACCACAGCCCAGTCTACTGTGACATAGTTCACTACTGTCAACCACAGCCCAGTCTACTGTGACATAGTTCACTACTGTCAACCACAGCCCAGTCTACTGTGACATAGTTCACTACTGTCGACCACAGCCCAGTCTACTGTGACATAGTTCACTACTGTCGACCACAGCCCAGTCTATTTTGACATAGTTCACTACTGTCAACCACAGCCCAGTCTACTGTGACATAGTTCACTACTGTCAACCACAGCCCAGTCTACTGTGACATAGTTCACTACTGTCAACCACAGCCCTGTCTATTTTGACATAGTTCACTACTGTCAACCACAGCCCAGTCTACTGTGACATAGTTCACTACTGTCAACCACAGCCCAGTCTATTTTGTGACATAGTTCACTACTGTCAACCACAGCCCAGTCTACTGTGAAATAGTTCACTACTGTCAACCACAGCCCAGTCTATTTTGACATAGTTCACTACTGTCAACCACAGCCCAGTCTACTGTGACATAGTTCACTACTGTCAACCACAGCCCAGTCTACTGTGACATAGTTCACTACTGTCAACCACAGCCCAGTCTATTTTGACATAGTTCACTACTGTCAACCACAGCCCAGTCTACTGTGACATAGTTCACTGTTGACCACAGCCCAGTCTACTGTGACATAGTTCACTACTGTCAACCACAGCCCAGTCTACTGTGAAATAGTTCACTACTGTCGACCACAGCCCAGTCTACTGTGAAATAGTTCACTACTGTCAACCACAGCCCAGTCTACTGTGAAATAGTTCACTACTGTTGACCACAGCCCAGTCTACTGTGAAATAGTTCACTACTGTCAACCAGAGCCCTGTCTATTGTAACATAGTTCACTTCTGTTGACCAGCGACCTGTCTATTGTGACATAGTTTAATCCTAATATCTTTAGATGGAAAGCATTGTGTAAGTTCACATTTGGCCCAGTGGTTGTTCCTGGTCCAGTCACTTGCTCAGGAAAACCTCAGGGTTGGTATATGAAGGGTCATGTAGACTGACAGAGTTACCGTAAGCTACGTTGTATCCATTAATACCCCCATTTGATTTGATTTGATTTTATTAGGATCTCTTTTAGTCCCCATTTGGACTAATCTTCCAAGAGTCCTTAACATTAAAATACAATTTATAATACAAACACACTTTCACATATAACACACTATTACAAACATACATAATACACTAGCATAACGACCCAATAAATACTCAATCTAAAAATTAAAAATTTAAAAAATTTAAAATATATATATTGATTCTTCATCTACTATAGCCCCATGAAAGATGACGAGACACAGACGTTTCTCTGAAGTGATCTGATGTGATTTTTACAAGCCCTGAAGAGTCAACGCCTTCACTTCCTTATAAAACCCACACCATTCTCTCCTCCTCCCCCCTCTTCCTAATAACCTTAACATTCCTAAATGTGACAGCTCGGTCAAGTCACTTAGACTTAGGGAAACATTTATGCTTCCCAAATAGCAGCCTATTCCCTATATAGTGCACTACTTTTGACTGGGGACCATTGGGCTCACAGGGACCATAGGGATAACAGGGACCATAGGGATAACAGACCATAGGGATAACAGGGACCATAGGGATAACAGACCATAGGGATAACAGACCATAGGGATAACAGACTATAGGGATAACAGACTATAGGGATAACAGACCATAGGGATAACAGACCATAGGCCTCACAGGGACCATAGGGATAACAGGGACCATAGGGATAACATGGACCATAGGGATAACAGAAAATAGGGATAACAGACCATAGGGATAACAGGGGACCATAGGGATAACAGACCATAGGGATAACAGACCATAGGGATAACAGGGACCATAGGGATAACAGACCATAGGGATAACAGACCATAGGCCTCACAGGGACCATAGGGATAACAGGACATAGGGAAAACAGACTATAGGGATAACAGACCATAGGGATAACAGACTATAGGGATAACAGACTATAGGGATAACAGACCATAGGGATAACAGGGGACCATAGGGATAACATGGACCATAGGGATAACAGACCATAGGGATAACAGACCATAGGGATAACAGACTATAGGGATAACAGACCATAGGCCTCATAGGGATAACAGAGACCATAGGGATAACAGACCATAGTGATACCAGACCATAGGGATAACAGGGAGGGATAACAGACCATAGGGATAACAGGGAGCATAGGGATAACAGACCATAGAGATAACAGACTATAGGGATAACAGACCATAGGCCTCACAGGGACCATAGGGATAACAGGACATAGGGATAACAGACTATAGGGATAACAGACCATAGGGATAACAGACTATAGGGATAACAGACTATAGGGATAACAGACTATAGGGATAACAGACCATAGGGATAACAGGGACCATAGGGATAACATGGACCATAGGGATAACAGACCATAGGGATAACAGACCATAGGGATAACAGACCATAGGGATAACAGACTATAGGCCTCACAGGGACCATAGGGATAACAGACCATAGGGATAACAGACCATAGGCCTCACAGGGACCATAGGGATAACAGACCATAGGGATAACAGACCATAGGGATAACAGACTATAGGGATAACAGACCATAGGCCTCATAGGGATAACAGAGACCATAGGGATAACAGACCATAGTGATAACAGACCATAGGGATAACAGGGACCATAGGGATAACAGACCATAGGGATAACAGGGAGCATAGGGATAACAGAACATAGGGATAACAGACCATAGGGATAACAGACCATAGGGATAACAGACCATAGGGATAACAGACCATAGGCCTCACAGGGACCATAGGGATAACAGACCATAGGGATAACAGACCATAGGGATAACAGACCATAGGGATAACAGACCATAGGGATAACAGACCATAGGCCTCACAGGGACCATAAGGATAACAGACCATAGGGATAACAGACCTAGGCCTCACAGGGACCATAGAGATAACAGACCACAGGGATAACAGACCTTAGGCCTCACAGGGACCATAAGGATAACAGACCATAGTGATACCAGACCATAGGGATAACAGGGACCATAGGGATAACAGACCATAGGGATAACAGGGACCATAGGGATAACAGGGACCATAGGGATAACAGGGACCATAGGGATAACAGGGACCATAGCGATAACAGTGACAATAGGGATAACAGACCATAGGGATAACAGACAATAGGGATAACAGGGACCATAGGGATAACAGGGACCATAGGGATAACAGACCATAGGGATAACAGACCATAGGGATAACAGACCATAGGCCTCACAGGGACCATAGCGATAACATCGACCATAGGGATAACATACCATAGGGATAACAGACCATAGGGATAACAGACCATAGGGATAACAGACCATTTGGATAACAGACAATAGGGATAACAGGGACCATTGGGATAAAAGACAATAGGGATAACAGACCATAGGGATAACAGACCGTAGGGATAACAGGAACCATAGGGATAACAGACCATAGGGATAACAGACCATAGGCCTCACAGGGACCATAGGGATAACAGACCATAGGGATAACAGACCATAGGGATAACAGACCATAGGCCTCACAGGGACCATAGCGATAACATCGACCATAGGGATAACAGACCATAGGGATAACAGACCATAGGGATAACAGACCATTTGGATAACAGACAATAGGGATAACAGGGACCATTGGGATAAAAGACAATAGGGATAACAGACCATAGGGATAACAGACCATAGGGATAACAGACCATTTGGATAACAGACAATAGGGATAACAGGGACCATTGGGATAAAAGACAATAGGGATAACAGACCATAGGGATAACAGACCGTAGGGATAACAGGAACCATAGGGATAACAGACCATAGGGATAACAGGGACCATAGGCCTCACGGGGACCATAGGGATAACAGGGACCATAGGGATAACATACCATAGGGATAACAGACCATTTGGATAACAGACAATAGGGATAACAGGGACCATTGGGATAAAAGACAATAGGGATAACAGACCACAGGGATAACAGACCGTAGGGATAACAGGGACCATAGGGATAACATACCATAGGGATAACAGACCATAGGGATACCATACCATAGGGATAACAGGTCCCATAGGGATAACAGACCGTAGGGATAACAGACAATAGGGATAACAGGTTCCATAGGGATAACAGACCATAGGGATAACAGACCATAGGGATAACAGACCATAGGGATAACCGACCATAGGCCTCACAGGGACCATAGGGATAACAGGGACCATAGGGATAACATAATATAGGGATAACAGACCATAGGGATAACAGGGACCATAGGGATAACAGACCATAGGGATAACAGGGACCATAGGGATAACAGACCATAGGGATAACAGACCACAGGGATAACAGACCATAGGGATAACAGACCATAGGCCTCACAGGGACCATAGGGATAACAGACCATAGGGATAACAGACCATAGGCCTCACAGGGACCATAGGGATAACAGACCATAGGGATAACAGACCATAGGCCTCACACAGACCATAGGGATAACAGGGACCATAGGGATAACAGATCATAGGGATAACAGGGACCATAGGGCTAAAAGACCATAGGGATAACAGACCATAGGGATAACGGGGACCATAGGGATAACAGACAATAGGGATAACAGACCATAGGGATAACAGACCATAGGGATAACAGACAGTAGGGATAACAGGGACCGTGGGGATAACAGACCATAGGGATAACATACCATAGGGATAACAGATCATAGGGATAACAGACCATAGGCCTCATAGGGATAACAGGGACCATAGGGATAACAGACCATAGGGATAACAGACCATAGGGATAACAGGGACCATAGGGATAACAGACCATAGGGATAACAGGGACCATAGGGATAAAAGACCATAGGGATAACAGACCATAGGGATAACAGACCATAGGGATAACAGGACCATAGGGATAACAGACCATAGGGATAACAGGCCATAGGGATAACAGGGACCATAGGGATAACAGACCATAGGGATAACAGACCATAGGGATAACAGACAATAGGGATAACAGGGACCGTGGGGATAACAGACCAAAGGGATAACAGGGACCATAGGGATAACAGACCATAGGGATAACAGACCATAGGGATAACAGATCATAGGCCTCATAGGGATAACAGGGACCATAGGGATAACAGACCATAGGGATAACAGGGACCATAGGGATAACAGACCATAGGGATAACAGGGACCATAGGGATAACAGACCATAGGGATAACAGACCATAGGGATAACAGACTATAGGGATAACAGGCCATAGGCCTCACAGGGACCATAGGGATAAGAGGACATAGGGATAACAGACCATAGGGATAACAGACCATAGGGATAACAGACCATAGGGATAACAGACCATAGGGATAACAGGGACCATAGGGATAACAGACCATAGAGATAACAGGCCATAGGGATAACAGGGACCATAGGGCTAACAGACCATATGGATAACAGGGACCATAGGGATAACAGACCATAGGCCTCACAGGGACCATAGGGATAAAAGACCATAGGGATAACAGACCATGGGGATAACAGACCATAGGGATAACATACCATAGGGATAACAGACCATAGGGATAACAGGCCATAGGGATAACAGACCATAGGGATAACAGGGACCATAGGGATAACATCGACCATAGGGATAACAGACCATAGGATAACAGGACATAAGGATATACAGACCATAGGGATAACAGACCATAGGGATAACAGACCATAGGGATAACAGGGACCATAGGGATAACAGGGACCATAGGGATAACAGACCATAGGGATAACAGACCATAGGGATAACAGACCATAGGCCTCATAGGGATAACAGAGACCATAGGGATAACAGACCATAGGGATAACAGAACATAGGGATAACAGGGACCATAGGGATAACAGACCGTAGGGATAACAGGGAGCATAGGGATAACAGACCATAGGGATAACAGACCATAGGGATAACAGGGACCATAGGGATAACAGACCATAGGGATAACAGGGACCATAGGGATAACAGACCATAGGGATAACAGACCATAGGGATAACAGACCAAAGGGATAACAGACTATAGGGATAACAGACCATAGGCCTCACAGGGACCATAGGGATAACAGGACATAGGGATAACAGACTATAGGGATAACAGACCATAGGCCTCACAGGGACCATAGGGATAACAGACCATAGGGATAACAGACCATAGGGATAACAGGGACCATAGGGATAACAGACCATAGGGATAACAGACCATAGGGATAACAGACCATGGGGATAACAGACCATAGGGATAACAGACCATAGGGATAACAGACTATAGGGATAACAGACCATAGGCCTCACAGGGACCATAGGGATAACAGGACATAGGGATAACAGACCATAGGGATAACAGACCATAGGGATAACAGACCATAGGGATAACAGGGACCATAGGGCTAACAGACCATATGGATAACAGGGACCATAGGGATAACAGACCATAGGCCTCACAGGGACCATAGGGATAAAAGACCATAGGGATAACAGACCATGGGGATAACAGACCATAGGGATAACATACCATAGGGATAACAGACCATAGGGATAACAGACCATAGGGATAACAGACCATAGGGATAACAGGGACCATAGGGGTAACATCGACCATAGGGATAACAGACCATAGGGATAACAGGACATAGGGATAACAGACCATAGGGATAACAGACCATAGGGATAACAGAACATAGGGATAACAGACCATAGGGATAACAGAACATAGGGATAACATACCATAGGGATAACAGACCATAGGGATAACAGACAATAGGGATAACAGGGACCATGGGGATAACAGACCATAGGGATAACAGGGACCATAGGGATAACAGACCATAGGGATAACAGACCATAGGGATAACAGGCCATAGGGATAACAGACCATAGGCCCCATAGGGATAACAGGGACCATAGGGATAACAGACCATAGGGATAACAGACCATAGGGATAACAGGGACCATAGGGATAACAGACCATAGGGATAACAGGGACCATAGGGATAACAGACCATGGGGATAACAGACCATAGGGATAACAGACCATAGGGATAACAGACTATAGGGATAACAGACCATAGGCCTCACAGGGACCATAGGGATAACAGGACATAGGGATAACAGACCATAGGGATAACAGACCATAGGGATAACAGACCATAGGGATAACAGGGACCATAGGGCTAACAGACCATATGGATAACAGGGACCATAGGGATAACAGACCATAGGCCTCACAGGGACCATAGGGATAAAAGACCATAGGGATAACAGACCATGGGGATAACAGACCATAGGGATAACAGACCATAGGGATAACAGACCATAGGGATAACAGACCATAGGGATAACAGGGACCATAGGGTAACATCGACCATAGGGATAACAGACCATAGGGATAACAGAACATAGGGATAACAGACCATAGGGATAACATACCATAGGGATAACAGACCATAGGGATAACAGGGACCATAGGGATAACATCGACCATAGGGATAACAGACCATAGGGATAACAGGACATAGGGATAACAGACCATAGGGATAACAGACCATAGGGATAACAGGGACCATAGGGATAACAGACCTTAGGGATAACAGGGACCATAGGCCTCACGGGGACCATAGGGATAACATACCATAGGGATAACAGACCATAGGGATACCATACCATAGGGATAACAGGTTCCATAGGGATAACAGACCGTAGGGATGACAGACAATAGGGATAACAGGTTCCATAGGGATAACAGACCATATGGATAACAGACCATAGGGATAACAGACCATAGGCCTCACAGGGACCATAGGGATAACAGGGACCATAGGGATAACATAATATAGGGATAACAGACCATAGGGATAACAGGGACCATAGGGATAACAGACCATAGGGATAACAGACCATAGGGATAACAGACCACAGGGATAACAGACCATAGGGATAACAGACCATATTTCTCACAGGGACCATAGGGATAACAGACCATAGGGATAACAGACCATAGGGATAACAGACCATAGGCCTCACAGGGACCATAGGGATAACAGGGACCATAGGGATAACAGACCATAGGGATAACAGGGACCATAGGGATAACAGATCATAGGGATAACAGGGACCATAGGGCTAAAAGACCATAGGGATAACAGACCATAGGGATAACGGGGACCATAGGGATAACAGACAATAGGGATAACAGACCATAGGGATAACAGACCATAGGGATAACAGACAGTAGGGATAACAGGGACCGTGGGGATAACAGACCATAGGGATAACATACCATAGGGATAACAGATCATAGGGATAACAGACCATAGGGATAACAGACCATAGGCCTCATAGGGATAACAGGGACCATAGGGATAACAGACCATAGGGATAACAGACCATAGGGATAACAGGGGCCATAGGGATAACAGACCATAGGGATAACAGGGACCATAGGGATAAAAGACCATAGGGATAACAGACCATAGGGATAACAGGGACCATAGGGATAACAGACCATAGGGATAACAGGCCATAGGGATAACAGGGACCATAGGGATAACAGACCATAGGGATAACAGACCATAGGGATAACAGACAATAGGGATAACAGGGACCATGGGGATAACAGACCAAAGGGATAACAGGGACCATAGGGATAACAGACCATAGGGATAACAGACCATAGGGATAACAGACCATAGGCCTCATAGGGATAACAGGGACCATAGGGATAACAGGGACCATAGGGATAACAGACCATAGGGATAACAGGGACCATAGGGATAACAGACCATAGGGATAACAGGGACCATAGGGATAACAGACCATAGGGATAACAGACCATAGGGATAACAGACCATAGGGATAACAGACTATAGGGATAACAGACCATAGGCCTCACAGGGACCATAGGGATAACAGGACATAGGGATAACAGACCATAGGGATAACAGACCATAGGGATAACAGACCATAGGGATAACAGGGACCATAGGGATAACAGACCATAGAGATAACAGGCCATAGGGATAACAGGGACCATAGGGCTAACAGACCATATGGATAACAGGGACCATAGGGATAACAGACCATAGGCCTCACAGGGACCAAAGGGATAAAATACCATAGGGATAACAGACCATGGGGATAACAGACCATAGGGATAACATACCATAGGGATAACAGACCATAGTGATAACAGGCCATAGGGATAACAGACCATAGGGATAACAGGGGCCATAGGGATAACATCGACCATAGGGATAACAGACCATAGGGATAACAGGACATAAGGATATACAGACCATAGGGATAACAGACCATAGGGATAACAGACCATAGGGATAACAGGGACCATAGGGATAACAGACCATAGGGATAACAGACCATAGGGATAACAGACCATAGGGATAACAGACCATAGGCCTCATAGGGATAACAGAGACCATAGGGATAACAGACCATAGGGATAACAGAACATAGGGATAACAGGGACCATTGGGATAACAGACCATAGGGATAACAGGGAGCATAGGGATAACAGACCATAGGGATAACAGACCATAGGCCTCACAGGGACCATAGGGATAACAGACCATAGGGATAACAGACCATAGGCCTCACAGGGGCCATAGGGATAACAGACCATAGGGATAACAGACCATAGGGATAACAGACCATAGGCCTCACAGGGACCATAGGGATAACAGACCATAGGCCTCACAGGGACCATAGGGATAAAAGACCATAGGGATAACAGACCATGGGGATAACAGACCATAGGGATAACATACCATAGGGATAACAGACCATAGGGATAACAGACCATAGGGATAACATCGGCCATAGGGATAACAGACCATAGGGATAACAGGACATAGGGATAACAGACCATAGGGATAACAGAACATAGGGATAACATACCATAGGGATAACAGACCATAAGGATAAAAGACCATAGGGATAACAGACCATATGCCTCATAGGGATAACAGAGACCATAGGGATAACAGACCATAGGGATAACAGACCATAGGGATAACAGGGAGCATAGGGATAACAGACCATAGGGATAACAGACCATAGGGATATCAGGGACCATAGGGATAACAGACCATAGGGATAACAGACCATAGGGATAACAGACCATAGGGATAACAGACCATAGGCCTCACAGGGACCATAGGGATAACAGACCATAGGGATAACAGACCATAGGGATAACATACCATAGGGATAACAGACCATAGGCCTCACAGGGACCATAGGGATAACAGGGACCATAGGGATAACAGACCATAGGGATAACAGGGACCATAGGGATAACAGACCATAGGGATAACAGACCATAGGGATAACAGACCATAGGGATAACAGACCACAGGGATAACAGACCCTAGGCCTCACAGGGACCATAGAGATAACAGACCACAGGGATAACAGACCATAGGCCTCACAGGGACCATAAGGATAACAGACCATAGGGATAACAGACCATAGGGATAACAGGGACCATAGGGATAACAGGGACCATAGGGATAACAGACCATAGGGATAACAAGGACCATAGGGATAACAGGGAATATAGGGATAACAGGGACCATAGCGATAACAGTGACAATAGGAATAACATACCATAGGGATAACAGACCATAGGGATAACAGACCATAGACCTCACAGAGACCATAGGGATAACAGACCATAGGGATAACAGACCATAGGCCTCACAGGGACCATAGCGATAACATGGACCATAGGGATAACATACCGTAGGGATAACAGACCATAGGGATAACAGACCATAGGGATAACAGACCATTTGGATAACAGACAATAGGGATAACATCGACCATAGGGATAACAGACCATAGGGATAACAGGACATAGGGATAACAGACCATAGGGATAACAGAACATAGGGATAACATACCATAGGGATAACAGACCATAGAGATAACAGGGACCATAGGGATAACATTGACCATAGGGATAACAGACCATAGGGATAACAGGGCATAGGGATAACAGACCATAGGGATAACAGACCATAGGGATAACAGACCATAGGGATAACAGGGACCATAGGGGTAACAGACCATAAGGATAACAGACCATAGGGATAACAGACCATAGGCCTCATAGGGATAACAGAGACCATAGGGATAACAGACCATAGGGATAACAGAACATAGGGATAACAGGGACCATAGGGATAACAGACCATAGGGATAACAGGGAGCATAGGGATAACAGACCATAGGGATAACAGACCATAGGGATAACAGGGACCATAGGGATAACAGACCATAGGGATAACAGACCATAGGGATAACAGACCATAGGCCTCACAGGGACCATAGGGATAACAGACCATAGGGATAACAGACCATAGGGATAACAGACCATAGGGATAACAGACCATGGGGATAACAGACCATAGGCCTCACAGGGACCATAGGGATAACAGGGACCATAGGGATAACAGGGACCATAGGGATAACAGACCATAGGGATAACAGACCATAGGGATAACAGACCATAGGGATAACAGACTATAGGGATAACAGACCATAGGGATAACAGACCACAGGGATAACAGACCTAGGCCTCACAGGGACCATAGGGATAACAGACCACAGGGATAACAGACCATAGGCCTCACAGGGACCATAAGGATAACAGACCATAGGGATAACAGACCATAGGGATAACAGGGACCATAGGGATAACAGGGACCATAGGGATAACAGACCATAGGGATAACAGGGACCATAGGCCTCACGGGGACCATAGGGATAACAGGGACCATAGGGATAACATACCATAGGGATAACAGACCATTTGGATAACAGACAATAGGGATAACAGGGACCATTGGGATAAAAGACAATAGGGATAACAGACCATAGGGATAACAGGCCGTAGGGATAACAGGGACCATAGGGATAACAGACCTTAGGGATAACAGGGCCATAGGCCTCACGGGGACCATAGGGATAACAGGGACCATAGGGATAACATACCATAGGGATAACAGACCATAGGGATACCATACCATAGGGATAACAGGTTCCATAGGGATAACAGACCGTAGGGATAACAGACAATAGGGATAACAGGTTCCATAGTGATAACAGACCATAGGGATAACAGACCATAGGGATAACAGACCATAGGCCTCACAGGGACCATAGGGATAACAGACCATAGGGATAACAGGGACCATAGGGATAACAGACCATAGGGATAACAGACCATAGGGGTAACAGACCATAGGGATAACAGACCATATGCCTCACAGGGTCCATAGGGATAACAGACCATAGGGATAACAGACCATATGCCTCACAGGTTCCATAGTGATAACAGGGACCATAGGGATAACATAATATAGCGATAACAGACCATAGGGATAACAGGGACCATAGGGATAACAGACCATAGGGATAACAGGGACCATAGGGATAACAGACCATAGGGATAACAGACCATAGGGATAACAGACCATAGGGATAACAGACCATATGCCTCACAGGGACCATAGGGATAACAGACCATAGGGATAACAGACCATAGGGATAACAGACCATAGGCCTCACAGGGACCATAGGGATAACAGGGACCATAGGGATAACATAATATAGGGATAACAGACCATAGGGATAACAGGGACCATAGGGATAACAGACCATAGGGATAACAGGGACCATAGGGATAACCGATCATAGGGATAACAGGGACCATAGGGATAAAAGACCATAGGGATAACAGACCATAGGGATAACGGGGACCATAGGGATAACAGACCATAGGGATAACAGACCATAGGGATAACAGACAATAGGGATAACAGGGACCATAAGGATAACAGACCATAGGGATAACATACCATAGGGATAACAGACCATAGGGATAACAGGGACCATAGGGATAACATACCATAGGGATAACAGACCATAGGCCTCACAGGGACCATAGGGATAACAGACCATAGGGATAACAGACCATAGGGATAACAGACCATAGGCCTCACAGGGACCATAGGGATAACAGACCATAGGGATAACAGACCATAGGGATAACAGACCATAGGCCTCACAGGGACCATAGGGATAACAGACCATAGGGATAACAGACCATAGGGATAACAGATCATAGGCCTCACAGGGACCATAGGGATAACAGGGACCATAGGGATAACAGACCATAGGGATAACAGACCATAGGCCTCATAGGGATAACAGAGACCATAGGGATAACAGACCATAGGCCTCACAGGGACCATAGGGATAACAGACCATAGGGATAACAGACCATAGGGATAACAGACCATAGGCCTCACAGGGACCATAGCGATAACATTGACCATAGGGATAACATACCATAGGGATAACAGACTATAGGGATAACAGACCATGTGGATAACAGACAATAGGGATAACAGGGACCATTGGGATAACAGACAATAGGGATAACGGACCATAGGGATAACAGACCGTAGGGATAACAGGGACCATAGGGATAACAGACCATAGGGATAAGAGGGGCCATAGGCCTCACGGGGACCATAGTGATAACAGGGACCATAGGGATAACATACCATAGGGATAACAGACCATAGGGATAACAGGTTCCATAGGGATAACAGACCATAGAGATAACAGGGTCCATAGGGATAACAGACCATAGGGATAATAGACCATAGGGATAACAGACAATAGGGATAACAGAGACCATAGGGATAACATGGACCATAGGGATAACAGACCATAGTGATAACAGACAATAGGGATAACAGAGACCATAGGGATAACAGGGACCATAGGGATAACAGACCATAGGGATAACAGGGACCATAGGCCTCACAGGGACCATAGGGATAACAGGGACCATAGGGATAACAGACCATAGGGATACCATACCATAGAGATAACAGGTTCCATAGGGATAACAGACCATAGGGATAACAGAGACCATAGGGATAACAGGGACCATAGGGATAACAGACCATAGGGATAACAGGGGCCATAGGGATAACAGACCATAGGGATAACAGACCATAGGGATAACAGACCATAGGGATAACAGACCATAGGGATAACAGAGACCACAGGGATAACAGGGACCATAGGGATAACAGACCATAGGGATAACAGGGACCATAGGCCTCACATGGACCATAGGGATAACAGGGACCATAGGGATAACAGACCATAGGGATACCATACCATAGAGATAACAGGTTCCATAGGGATAGCAGACAATAGGGATAACAGAGACCATAGGGATAACAGGGACCATAGGGATAACAGACCATGGGGATAACAGGGACCATAGGGATAACAGATCATAGGGATAACAGACCATAGGGATAACAGGGACCATAGGGATAACATACCTTAGGGATAACAGACCATAGGGATAACAGACCATAGGGATAACAGACCATAGGGATAACAGACCATAGGGATAACAGGGACCATAGGGATAACAGACCATAGGGATAACAGACCATAGGGATAACAGGTTCCATAGGGATAACAGACCATAGGGATAACAGGGACCATAGGGATAACAGACCATAGGGATAACAGGGACCATGGGGATAACAGACCATAGGGATAACAGACCATAGGGATAACAGACCATAGGGATAACAGACCATAGGCCTCACAGGGACCATAGGGATAACAGGGACCATAGGGATAACATAATATAGGGATAACAGACCATAGGGATAACAGGGACCATAGGGATAACAGACCATAGGGATACCAGATCATAGGGATAACAGGGACCATAGGGATAAAAGACCATAGGGATAACAGACCATAGGGATAACGGGGACCATAGGGATAACAGACCATAGGGATAACAGACCATAGGGATAACAGACAATAGGGATAACAGGGACCATAGGGATAACAGACCATAGGGATAACATACCATAGGGATAACAGGGACCATAGGGATAACATACCATAGGGATAACAGACCATAGGCCTCACAGGGACCATAGGGATAACAGACCATAGGGATAACAGACCATAGGCCTCACAGGGACCATAGGGATAACAGACCATAGGGATAACAGACCATAGGGATAACAGACCATAGGCCTCACAGGGACCATAGGGATAACAGACCATAGGGATAACAGACCATAGGGATAACAGACCATAGGCCTCACAGGGACCATAGGGATAACAGGGACCATAGGGATAACAGACCATAGGGATAACAGACCATAGGCCTCATAGGGATAACAGAGACCATAGGGATAACAGACCATAGGGATAACAGACCATAGGGATAACAGACCATAGGCCTCACAGGGACCATAGGGATAACAGACCATAGGGATAACAGACCATAGGGATAACAGACCATAGGCCTCACAGGGACCATAGGGATAACAGACCATAGGGATAACAGGGACCATAGGGATAACAGGGACCATAGGGATAACAGACAATAGGGATAACAGACCATAGGGATAACAGACCATGGGGATAACAGGGACCATAGGGATAACAGACCATAGGGATAACAGGGACCATAGGGATAACAGACCATAGGGATAACAGGGACCATAGGGATAACAGGGGCCATAGGGATAACAGACAATAGGGATAACAGACCATAGGGATAACAGACCATAGGGATAATAGACCATAGGGATAACAGACCATGGGGATAACAGGGACCAGAGGACTCTGGTTAAAGGTAGCTCATCATATAGGGAATAGAGCTCTGTTTGTGACGCAGCCTTAGGGGAAACTTTGATGCCTCAAGGACTTTCAGAGAAAAGCATCACATCTCTTCAGGCAATTTACTCTTACAAACATTGTCCATCACTGACCTTCACGATCCTCCTCTTTCTGCATGTCAAGGAGCTCATCCGACTGAGTTCTAATTGGCCGATGACAGATTCTAAGGAAGGGGAAGGAGAGGGGTCATGCAGAGTTGAGTGCATCCCAGGTCAGTCACTACACCATCCGTGACGCTCAGCCCCCACCGTACACCCACAGGCCACTTATCTGGTCGAAGCTAGTGCACTATGTAGGGGAAAGGGTGCCACTTGATGTATTGAACTTGGTATGACGAGAGGAAGCCAATTCAGACGACTGGGCTCGAACAGTAATAAATATAACAGAGAGAGAGGAAGCCAATTCAGACGACTGGGCTAGAACAGTAATAAATATAACAGAGAGAGAGGAAGAGAAGAAGACGCCCCTCTCCTCTCCTCTCCTCTACCCCCTTCTCCTGTCTTCATCACTCCTTTTCAAGCACCCCTGTCCTGTCCTCTCCTGTCCTCTACTCTCCTTTTCAAGCACCCCTGTCGTGTCCTCTCCTGTCCTCTTCCCTTCCTCTCACCTCTTATCCTCTCCTCCATACTCCTCTCATCTCATCTCACCTACTTTCCTCTCCTTTCCTCTCCTCTCCTCTCCCCCTCCTCTCCGACCTCTCTTCTCTCTCTCTCACAAACCAGTATTATAGATGATGTAGAGACAAACCAGTATTATAGATGATGGAGAGATAAACCAGTATTATAGATGATGGAGAGACAAACCAGTATTATAGATGATGTAGAGATAAACCAGTATTATAGATGATGGAGAGATAAACCAGTATTATAGATGATGGAGAGATAAACCAGTATTATAGATGATGGAGAGATAAAACAGTATTATAGATGGAGAGATAAACCAGTAGTATAGATGGAGAGATGAACCAGTATTATAGATGATGGAGAGATAAACCAGTATTATAGATGATGGAGAGATAAACCAGTATTATAGATGATGGAGAGATAAAACAGTATTATAGATGATGGAGAGATAAAACAGTATTATAGATGATGGAGAGATAAACCAGTATTATAGATGATGTAGAGATAAACCAGTATTATAGATGATGGAGAGATAAACCAGTATTATAGATGATGGAGAGATAAACCAGTATTATAGATGATGGAGAGATAAACCAGTATTATAGATGATGGAGAGATAAACCAGTAGTATAGATGGAGAGATGAACCAGTATTATAGATGATGGAGAGATAAACCAGTATTATAGATGGAGAGATAAACCAGTATTATAGATGATGGAGAGATAAACCAGTATTATAGATGATGGAGTGATAAACCAGTATTATAGATGATGGAGAGATAAACCAGTATTATAGATGATGGAGAGATAAACCAGTATTATAGATGATGGAGAGATAAACCAGTATTATAGATGATGGAGAGATAAAACAGTATTATAGATGATGGAGAGATAAAACAGTATTATAGATGATGGAGAGATAAAACAGTAGTATAGATGATAGAGAGATGAACCAGTATTATAGATGATGGAGAGATAAACCAGTAGTATAGATGATAGAGAGATAAACCAGCAGTATAGATGATGGAGAGGCAGAAAGTGGAGATATATAGGGAAGAAGGGTTAGAGGATGGAGATAGAGGGAAGAAGAAGGGGATGAAGACAGGACTGTAAATACCCAGAGAGAGAGGGGATGACAGGATTCACTGAAGTGTTACGGCGATAGCAGCTTTCAGAGGATATATAAATCAATATATTAGAGTGTGTGTGAGTGTGTGTTTGTGTGTGTGTGTACGTGTGTTTGTGTGTACGTGTGTGTGTGTGTGTGCGTTTGTGTGTGTGTGTGTGTGTATGTGTGTGTGTGTGTGTGTGTGTGTGTGTGTGTGTGTGTGTGTGTGTGTGTGTGTGTGTGTGTGTGTGTGTGTGTGTGTGTGTGTGTGTGTGTGTGTGTGTGTGTGTGTGTGTGTGTGTGTGTGTAAGAGAGACCAGCAAACTAGCTCTGTCCAAAATGTCTCCCTGTTCCTTACATAGTAACCTACGGTTTGAACAGAGAGACTCTGGGCCCTGGTGCAGAATACATATAATTCCAATAAATACTGCTGTTCCATGAGACTGTAGTATCTGAAGTGTGCATAGTATCAATAGTATCTGTAGTAGCAGTAGTATCTATAATATATGTAGTATCAGAAGTGTGTGTAGTAGCAGTAGTTTCTGTAGTATCTGTAGTATCAGTAGTGTATGTAGTAGCAGTAGTTTCTGTAGTATCTGTAGTATCAGTAGTGTATGTAGTAGCAGTAGTTTCTGTAGTATCAGTAGTATCAGTAGTGTATGTAGTAGCAGTAGTTTCTGTCGTATCTGTAGTATCAGTAGTGTATGTAGTAGCAGTATCATCTCTAGTATCAGTAGTATATGTGGTATCAGTAGTATCAGTACTATCTCTGGTATCAGTAATAACAGTAGTATCAGTAGTATCTGTAGTATCAGTAGTATCTGTAGTATCTGTAGTATCTGTAGTATCTCTAGTATCAGTACTATCTGTAGTATCAGTAGTTTATGTAGTATCTGTAGTATCTGTAGTATCAGTAGTTTATGTAGTATCTGTAGTATCAGTAGTTTATGAAGTATCTGCAGTATCAGTAGTATCTGTAGTATCTGTGGTATCAGTAGTATCAGTAGTATCTCTGGTATCAGTAATAACAGTAGTATCTGTAGTATCTCTAGTACCAGTAGTATCTGTGGTATCAGTAGTATCAGTAGTATCTCTGGTATCAGTAATAACAGTAATATCAGTAGTATCTGTAGTATCAGTAGTATCTGTAGTATCTCTAGTATCAGTAGTATCTGTAGTATCAGTAGTTCATGTAGTATCTGTAGTACCAGTAGTTTATGTAGTATCTGTAGTATCAGTTGTTTATGTAGTATCTGTGGTATCAGTAGTATCAGTAGTATCTCTGGTATCAGTAATAACAGTAGGATCTGTAGTATCTCTAGTATCAGTAGTATCTGTAGTATCAGTAGTTTATGTAGTATCTGTAGTATAAGTAGTTTATGTAGTATCTCTAGTATCAGTAGTATCTGTAGTATCCTGTAGTATCTGTAGTATCAGTAGTTTATGTAGTATCAGTAGTATCTGTAGTATCTCTAGTATCAGTAGTATCTGTAGTATCAGTAGTTTTTGTAGTATCTGTAGTATCAGTAGTTGATGTAGTATCTGTAGTATCGGTAGTTCATGTAGTATCTGTAGTATCTGTAGTATCAGTAGTTTATGTAGTATCTGTAGTATCAGTAGTATCTGTAGTATCTGTAGTATCTCTAGTATCAGTAGTATCAGTAGTATCAGTAGTTTATGTAGTATCTGTAGTATCAGTAGTATCAGTAGTATCAGTAGTTTATGTAGTATCAGTAGTATCAGTAGTTTATGTAGTATCTGTAGTATCAGTAGTATCAGTAGTTTATGTAGCATCAGTAGTATCAGTAGTTTATGTAGTATCAGTATTATCAGTAGTTTATGTAGTATCAGTAGTATCAGTAGTTTATGTAGTATCAGTAGTTTATGTAGTATCTGTAGTATCAGTAGTTTATGTAGTATCTGTAGTATCAGTAGTATCTGTAGTATCTCTAGTATCAGTAGTATCAGTAGTATCTGTAGTATCAGTAGTATCTGTAGTATCAGTAGTATCAGTAGTTTATGTAGTATCAGTAGTATCAGTAGTTTATGTGGTATCTGTAGTATCAGTAGTATCTGTAGTATCTCTAGTATCAGTAGTATCAGTAGTATCTGCAGTATCAGTAGTATCTGTAGTATCTGTGGTATCAGTAGTATCAGTAGTATCAGTAGTTTATGTAGTATCTGTAGTATCAGTAGTTGATGTAGTATCTGTAGTATCGGTAGTTCATGTAGTATCTGTAGTATCAGTAGTTTCACGTAGTATCTGTAGTATCAGTAGTTTATGTAGTATCTGTAGTATCTGTAGTATCTCTAGTATCAGTAGTATCAGTAGTATCTGCAGTATCAGTAGTATCTGTAGTATCTGTGGTATCAGTAGTATCAGTAGTATCTCTGGTATCAGTAATAACAGTAGTATCTGTAGTATCTCTAGTATCAGTAGTATCTGTGGTATCAGTAGTATCAGTAGTATCTCTGGTATCAGTAATATCAGTAGTATCTGTAGTATCAGTAGTATCTGTAGTATCTCTAGTATCAGTAGTATCTGTAGTATCTGTAGTATCAGTAGTTTATGTAGTATCTGTAGTACCAGTAGTTTATGTAGTATCTGTAGTATCAGTTGTTTATGTAGTATCTGTGGTATCAGTAGTATCAGTAGTATCTCTGGTATCAGTAATAACAGTAGGATCTGTAGTATCTCTAGTATCAGTAGTATCTGTAGTATCAGTAGTTTATGTAGTATCTGTAGTATAAGTAGTTTATGTAGTATCTCTAGTATCAGTAGTATCTGTAGAATCTGTAGTATCTGTAGTATCAGTAGTTTATGTAGTATCAGTAGTATCTGTAGTATCTGTAGTATCTGTAGTATCTGTAGTATCAGTAGTTTATGTAGTATCAGTAGTATCTGTAGTATCTCTAGTATCAGTAGTATCTGTAGTATCGGTAGTTCATGTAGTATCTGTAGTATCTGTAGTATCAGTAGTTTATGTAGTATCTGTAGTATCAGTAGTATCTGTAGTATCTGTAGTATCTCTAGTATCAGTAGTATCAGTAGTATCAGTAGTTTATGTAGTATCTGTAGTATCAGTAGTATCTGTAGTATCAGTAGTATCAGTAGTATCAGTAGTTTATGTAGTATCAGTAGTATCAGTAGTTTATGTAGTATCTGTAGTATCAGTAGTATCAGTAGTATCATTAGTTTATGTAGCATCAGTAGTATCAGTAGTTTATGTAGTATCAGTATTATCAGTAGTTTATGTAGTATCAGTAGTATCAGTAGTATCAGTAGTATCAGTAGTTTATGTAGTATCTGTAGTATCAGTAGTTTCAGTAGTATCAGTAGTTTATGTAGTATCTGTAGTATCAGTAGTTGATGTAGTATCTGTAGTATCGGTAGTTCATGTAGTATCTGTAGTATCAGTAGTTTATGTAGTATCTGTAGTATCAGTAGTTTATGTAGTATCTGTAGTATCAGTAGTATCTGTAGTATCTCTAGTATCAGTAGTATCAGTAGTATCTGTAGTATCAGTCGTATCTGTAGTATCAGTAGTATCAGTAGTTTATGTAGTATCAGTAGTATCAGTAGTTTATGTAGTATCTGTAGTATCAGTAGTATCAGTAGTTTATGTAGTATCAGTAGTATCAGTAGTATCTGTAGTATCAGGAGTATCAGTAGTTTATGTAGTATCAGTAGTATCAGTAGTTTATGTAGTATCTGTAGTATCAGTAGTATCAGTAGTTTATGTAGTATCTGTCGTATCAGTAGTATCAGTAGTATCAGTAGTTCATGTAGTATCTGTAGTATCAGTAGTTTATGTAGTATCAGTAGTATCAGTAGTTTATGTAGTATCTGTAGTATCAGTAGTTGATGTAGTATCTGTAGTATCGGTAGTTCATGTAGTATCTGTAGTATCAGTATCAGTAGTTCATGTAGTATCTGTAGTATCAGTAGTTTATGTAGTATCTGTAGTATCAGTAGTTTATGTAGTATCTGTAGTATCAGTAGTATCTGTAGTATCGGTAGTTCATGTAGTATCTGTAGTATCAGTAGTTTATGTAGTATCTGTAGTATCAGTAGTTTATGTAGTATCTGTAGTATCAGTAGTATCTGTAGTATCTGTAGTATCTCTAGTATCAGTAGTATCAGTAGTATCAGTAGTATATGTAGTATCTGTAGTATCAGTAGTATCTGTAGTATCAGTAGTATCAGTAGTTTATGTAGTATCAGTAGTATCAGTAGTTTATGTAGTATCTGTAGTATCAGTAGTATCAGTAGTATCAGTAGTTTATGTAGTATCAGTAGTATCTGTAGTATCTGTAGTATCAGTAGTATCTCTGGTATCAGTAATAACAGTAGTATCAGTAGTATCTGTAGTATCAGTAGTATCTGTAGTATCTGTAGTATCAGTAGTATCTGTAGTATCAGTAGTATCTGTAGTATCTCTAGTATCAGTACTATCTGTAGTATCAGTAGTTTATGTAGTATCTGTAGTATCTGTAGTATCAGTAGTTTATGTAGTATCTGTAGTATCAGTAGTTTATGAAGTATCTGCAGTATCAGTAGTATCTGTAGTATCTGTGGTATCAGTAGTATCAGTAGTATCTCTGGTATCAGTAATAACAGTAATATCAGTAGTATCTGTAGTATCAGTAGTATCTGTAGTATCTGTAGTATCTGTAGTATCAGTAGTATCTGTAGTATCAGTAGTATCTGTAGTATCTCTAGTATCAGTAGTATCTGTAGTATCAGTAGTTTATGTAGTATCTGTAGTATCAGTTGTTTATGTAGTATCTGTGGTATCAGTAGTATCAGTAGTATCTCTGGTATCAGTAATAACAGTAGGATCTGTAGTATCTCTAGTATCAGTAGTATCTGTAGTATCAGTAGTTTATGTTGTATCTGTAGTATAAGTAGTTTATGTAGTATCTCTAGTATCAGTAGTATCTGTAGTATCTGTAGTATCTGTAGTATCAGTAGTTTATGTAGTATCTGTAGTATCAGTAGTATCTGTAGTATCTGTAGTATCAGTAGTATCAGTAGTTTATGTAGTATCAGTAGTTTATGTAGTATCTGTAGTATCAGTAGTATCAGTAGTATCAGTAGTTTATGTAGCATCAGTAGTATCAGTAGTTTATGTAGTATCAGTATTATCAGTAGTTTATGTAGTATCAGTAGTATCAGTAGTTTATGTAGTATCTGTAGTATCAGTAGTATCAGTAGTTCATGTAGTATCTGTAGTATCAGTAGTATCAGTAGTTGATGTAGTATCTGTAGTATCGGTAGTTCATGTAGTATCTGTAGTATCAGTAGTTTATGTAGTATCTGTAGTATCAGTAGTTTATGTAGTATCTGTAGTATCAGTAGTATCTGTAGTATCTCTAGTATCAGTAGTATCAGTAGTATCTGTAGTATCAGTAGTATCTGTAGTATCAGTAGTATCAGTAGTTTATGTAGTATCAGTAGTATCAGTAGTTTATGTAGTATCTGTAGTATCAGTAGTATCAGTAGTATCAGTAGTTTATGTAGTATCAGTAGTATCAGTAGTATCTGTAGTATCTGTAGTATCAGTAGTATCAGTAGTATCAGTAGTTCATGTAGTATCTGTAGTATCAGTAGTTTATGTAGTATCTGTAGTATCAGTAGTTTATGTCGTATCTGTAGTATCAGTAGTATCTGTAGTATCTCTAGTATCAGTAGTATCAGTAGTATCAGTAGTATATGTAGTATCTGTAGTATCAGTAGTATCTGTAGTATCAGTAGTATCAGTAGTTTATGTAGTATCTGTAGTATCAGTAGTTGATGTAGTATCTGTAGTATCAGTAGTATCTCTGGTATCAGTAATAACAGTAGTATCAGTAGTATCTGTAGTATCAGTAGTATCTCTGGTATCAGTAATAACAGTAGTATCAGTAGTATCTGTAGTATCAGTAGTATCTGTAGTATCTGTAGTATCAGTAGTATCTGTAGTATCAGTAGTATCTGTAGTATCTCTAGTATCAGTAGTATCTGTAGTATCTGTAGTATCAGTAGTATCTCTGGTATCAGTAATAACAGTAGTATCAGTAGTATCTGTAGTATCAGTAGTATCTGTAGTATCTGTAGTATCAGTAGTATCTGTAGTATCAGTAGTATCTGTAGTATCTCTAGTATCAGTACTATCTGTAGTATCAGTAGTTTATGTAGTATCTGTAGTATCTGTAGTATCAGTAGTTTATGTAGTATCTGTAGTATCAGTAGTTTATGAAGTATCTGCAGTATCAGTAGTATCTGTAGTATCTGTGGTATCAGTAGTATCAGTAGTATCTCTGGTATCAGTAATAACAGTAATATCAGTAGTATCTGTAGTATCAGTAGTATCTGTAGTATCTGTAGTATCTGTAGTATCAGTAGTATCTGTAGTATCAGTAGTATCTGTAGTATCTCTAGTATCAGTAGTATCTGTAGTATCAGTAGTTTATGTAGTATCTGTAGTATCAGTTGTTTATGTAGTATCTGTGGTATCAGTAGTATCAGTAGTATCTCTGGTATCAGTAATAACAGTAGGATCTGTAGTATCTCTAGTATCAGTAGTATCTGTAGTATCAGTAGTTTATGTTGTATCTGTAGTATAAGTAGTTTATGTAGTATCTCTAGTATCAGTAGTATCTGTAGTATCTGTAGTATCAGTAGTATCAGTAGTTTATGTAGTATCAGTAGTTTATGTAGTATCTGTAGTATCAGTAGTATCTGTAGTATCTCTAGTATCAGTAGTATCTGTAGTATCAGTAGTTTATGTAGTATCTGTAGTATCAGTTGTTTATGTAGTATCTGTGGTATCAGTAGTATCAGTAGTATCTCTGGTATCAGTAATAACAGTAGGATCTGTAGTATCTCTAGTATCAGTAGTATCTGTAGTATCAGTAGTTTATGTTGTATCTGTAGTATAAGTAGTTTATGTAGTATCTCTAGTATCAGTAGTATCTGTAGTATCTGTAGTATCTGTAGTATCAGTAGTTTATGTAGTATCTGTAGTATCAGTAGTATCTGTAGTATCTGTAGTATCAGTAGTATCAGTAGTTTATGTAGTATCAGTAGTTTATGTAGTATCTGTAGTATCAGTAGTATCAGTAGTATCAGTAGTTTATGTAGCATCAGTAGTATCAGTAGTTTATGTAGTATCAGTATTATCAGTAGTTTATGTAGTATCAGTAGTATCAGTAGTTTATGTAGTATCTGTAGTATCAGTAGTATCAGTAGTTCATGTAGTATCTGTAGTATCAGTAGTATCAGTAGTTGATGTAGTATCTGTAGTATCGGTAGTTCATGTAGTATCTGTAGTATCAGTAGTTTATGTAGTATCTGTAGTATCAGTAGTTTATGTAGTATCTGTAGTATCAGTAGTATCTGTAGTATCTCTAGTATCAGTAGTATCAGTAGTATCTGTAGTATCAGTAGTATCTGTAGTATCAGTAGTATCAGTAGTTTATGTAGTATCAGTAGTATCAGTAGTTTATGTAGTATCTGTAGTATCAGTAGTATCAGTAGTATCAGTAGTTTATGTAGTATCAGTAGTATCTGTAGTATCTGTAGTATCAGTAGTATCAGTAGTATCAGTAGTTCATGTAGTATCTGTAGTATCAGTAGTTTATGTAGTATCTGTAGTATCAGTAGTTTATGTCGTATCTGTAGTATCAGTAGTATCTGTAGTATCTGTAGTATCTCTAGTATCAGTAGTATCAGTAGTATCAGTAGTATATGTAGTATCTGTAGTATCAGTAGTATCTGTAGTATCAGTAGTATCAGTAGTTTATGTAGTATCTGTAGTATCAGTAGTATCTGTAGTATCAGGAGTATCAGTAGTTTATGTAGTATCAATAGTATCAGTAGTTTATGTAGTATCTGTAGTATCAGTAGTATCAGTAGTATCAGTAGTTTATGTAGTATCAGTAGTATCAGTAGTTTATGTAGTATCAGGAGTTTATGTAGTATCAGTAGTATCAGTAGTTTATGTAGTATCAGGAGTGTATGTAGTATCAGTAGTTTATGTAGTATCAGTAGTTTATGTAGTATCTGTAGTATCAGTAGTTTATGTAGTATCTGTAGTATCAGTAGTATCAGTAGTTTATGTAGTATCTGTAGTATCAGTAGTATCTGTAGTATCAGTAGTATCTGTAGTATCAGTAGTTCATGTAGTATCTGTAGTATCAGTAGTTTATGTAGTATCTGTAGTATCAGTAGTATCAGTAGTTTATGTAGTATCTGTAGTATCAGTAGTATCTGTAGTATCAGTAGTATCTGTAGTATCAGTAGTTCATGTAGTATCTGTAGTATCAGTAGTATCTGTAGTATCAGTAGTATCTGTAGTATCAGTAGTATCTGTAGTATCAGTAGTATCTGTAGTATCAGTAGTTCATGTAGTATCTGTAGTATCAGTAGTATCTGTAGTATCAGTAGTATCTGTAGTATCTGTAGTATCAGTAGTATCTGTAGTATCAGTAGTATCTGTAGTATCTGTAGTATCAGTAGTATCTGTAGTATCAGTAGTATCTGTAGTATCTGTAGTATCAGTAGTATCTGTAGTATCAGTACTATCTGTAGTATCTGTAGTATCAGTAGTATCTGTAGTATCTGTAGTATCAGTAGTATCTGTAGTATCAGTAGTATCTGTAGTATCAGTAGTATCTGTAGTATCAGTAGTATCTGTAGTATCAGTAGTATCTGTAGTATCAGTAGTGCAACCCAAAACCTTGAAAGTATTTATCTCAAACGGCACCCTATTCCCTATATAGTACACTACCTTGGACCAGAGTTGGTACCCTATTCCCTATATAGTACACTACCTTGGACCAGAGTTGGTACCCTATTCCCTATATAGTGCCCTACCTTGGACCAGAGTTGGTACCCTATTCCCTATATAGTGCCCTACCTTGGACCAGAGTTGGTACCCTATTCCCTATATAGTGCACTACCTTGGACCAGAGTTGGTACCCTATTCCCTATGTAGCACACTACCTTGGACCAGAGTTGGTACCCTATTCCCTAAATTGTGAACTACCTTGGACCAGAGTTGGTACCCTATTCCCTATATAGTGCACTACCTTGGACCAGAACCCTATGGCACCCTATTCCCTATATAGTGCACTACCTTGGACCAGAGTTGGTACCCTATTCCCTACATAGTGCACTACCTTGGACCAGAGTTGGTACCCTATTCCCTATATAGTGCACTACCTTGGACCAGAGTTGGTACCCTATTCCCTATATAGTGCACTACCTTGGACCAGAGTTGGTACCCTATTCCCTACATAGTGCACTACCTTGGACCAGAACCCTATTCCCTATATAGTGCACTACCTTGGACCAGAACCCTATTCCCTACATAGTGCACTACCTTGGACCAGTTCTTTGAGGGCCACAGTCGAGCCTCAGCTCCCTCGTCAGACGTAGTGGACATGAGGGATACGTCATTAGACTGAGCCGTGAGGCCCCCAGTAGTAGATAGCTGATGTTCCAGAGTCAGACGTAGTGGACATGAGGGATACGTCATTAGACTGAGCCGTGAGGCCCCCAGTAGTAGATAGCTGATGTTCCAGAGTCAGACGTAGTGGACATGAGGGATACGTCATTAGACTGAGCCGTGAGGCCCCCAGTAGTAGATAGCTGATGTTCCAGAGTCAGACGTAGTGGACATGAGGGATACGTCATTAGAATGAGCCGTGAGGCCCCCAGTAGTAAATACAGTGCCTTGCGAAAGTATTCGGCCCCCTTGAACTTTGCGACCTTTTGCCACATTTCAGGCTTCAAACATAAAGATATAAAACTGTATTTTTGTGAAGAATCAACAACAAGTGGGACACAATCATGAAGTAGAACGACATTTATTGGATATTTCAAAAATTTTAACAAATCAAAAACTGAAAAATTATGATAGAAAATGGACGAAAAACAATACTCTATGTGAGCTTGAATATCAATCGAAAAGAAGTATTCATTATTCAAGATATTTATTCCTCGTTTTGAATTTGACAACATATTATTGATTATACTGTAGTTAGACAATGGAGGCATGGCAAAAACGGCACACTATTCCCTTATATGTTTTGCTAAAGTAGTGCACTATGTAAGGAACAGGGTGCAATTTGTAACACAGCCTATAAGGTAATGGCACTGTTCAAAGTATATACAAGGGGATACATAACAACAGTGTCTAGATCTTGACACAATAAATACATAAATAAATTAAATATAGCTATCGATAGAAGTATTTAAAGACATATCATTGTTTCATGGCATTTAGGTTGAGAGAGAGTGAGAGAGAGAGAGAGTGAGAGAGTGAGAGAGAGAGAGAGAGAGAGAGAGAGAGAGAGAGAGAGAGAGAGAGAGAGAGAGAGAGAGAGAGAGAGAGAGAGAGATCTTTGATGACAATAGGATGATAAATTGAGTCACAGAATAGGAGTAGTTTAGACTCCTCCACTGATGCATTCACTCTCCAGAGAGAGAGAGACACACACACACTAACAGACACACACACACTAACAGGCACACACACACTAACAGGCACACATACACTAACAGGCACACATACACTAACAGGGCACACACACACTAACAGGCACACATACACTAACAGGCACACACACACTAACAGGCACACACACACTAACAGGCACACATACACTAACAGGCACACACACACTAACAGACACACATACACTAACAGGCACACACACACTAACAGGCACACACACACTAACAGGCACACATACACTAACAGGCACACACACACTAACAGGCACACATACACTAACAGGCACACATACACTAACAGGCACACACACACTAACAGGCACACATACACACACAGACACACACACACTAACAGGCACACATACACTAACAGACACACATACACTAACAGGCACACATACACTAACAGGCACACACACACTAACAGGCACACATACACACACAGACACACACACACTAACAGGCACACACACACTAACAGGCACACATACACTAACAGACATACACGCATTCACACACACTAACACACACTGAAGTTCCACACACTGATACAGACACTCCCCAGAGAGTGGTAGGGTGTTCTCAGCCTCACACACAGCAGTCGCACGGACACTCACATACACACACTGCAGTCGCATGCTCACACACACACACACACACTGGAGTCGCACGAACGCACGCTGACACACACACACACACATTTCATCTAGCAGCTGGGAGAAGGCGAAACTCACATTCTGAAAACACTTACTCACCCTCTCTCCCTCTCTCTTTCACCCTCAATCTCTCACGCACAATCTCTCAACCTCTCTCTCTCTCTCTCCCTCTCTCACCCTCAATCTCTCACGCTCAATCTCTCAACCTCTCTCTCTCTCTCTCACACCCTTTCTCTTTCACATACGCACAAACACCGCACACACACACACACACACACACACACACACACACACACACTGCACAGTAGCTTATTCCATTTGGTTTTAACAGAGGAGAGCAGAACCATTAACATTCGGGTGATACAAAATGGTATTCAACGTTCACCCATGTCTGAGGAGAAGATGTGGAAACTGGTCACTAGGATTAGGAGATAATGACTAAACTGAAGAATTAGGAGATAATGACTAACCCCAAAGAATTAGGAGATAATGACTAACCCCGAAGAATTAGGAGATAATGACTAACCCCAAAGAATTAGGAGATAATGCCTAACCTGAAGAATTAGGAGATAATGCCTAACCTGATGAATTAGGAGTTAATGTCTAAACTGAAGATTTGGGAGATAATGCCTAACCTGAAGAATTAGGAGATAATGCCTAACCTGATGAATTAGGAGATAATGCCTAACCTGATGAATTAGGAGTTAATGCCTAACCTGAAGAATTAGGAGTTAATGCCTAACCTGAAGAATTAGGAGATATTGACTAAACTGAAGAATTAGGCGATATTGACTAAACTGAAGAATTAGGAGTTAATGCCTAACCTGATGAATTAGGAGTTAATGCCTAACCTGAAGAATTAGGAGATATTGACTAAACTGAAGAATTAGGAGTCAATGACTAACCTTTTATTTGTATTTTTTTTATTTAACTTGGCAAGTCAAACTTAACCTTTCGAACGATAAAGTACGAAGTAACCAAACACTTCAAAATGTGACGTTTGGGAAACAGGGATGAACGTCTAATTCCGACGTGAGAATGTGAGACCTGGTTGCAAATGACCCCCATTTCAATATGGAGGTCACTGCTCCAGGGACCATAGGGAATATGGAGGTCACTGCTTTTGACCAGAGACAATAGGGAATATGGAGGTCACTGCTCCAGGGACCATAGGGAATATGGAGGTCACTGCTTTTGACCAGAGACAATAGGGAATATGGAGGTCACTGCTCCAGGGACCATAGGGAATATGGAGATCACTGCTTTTGACCAGAGACAATAGGGAATATGGAGGTCACTGCTCCAGGGACCATAGGGAATATGGAGGTCACTGCTTTTGACCAGAGACAATAGGGAATATGGAGGTCACTGCTCCAGGGACCATAGGGAATATGGAGGTCACTGCTTTTGACCAGAGACAATAGGGAATATGGAGGTCACTGCTCCAGAGACCATAGGGAATATGGAGGTCACTTCCAGGGACCATAGGGAATATGGAGGTCACTGCTCCAGGGACCATAGGGAATATGGAGGTCACTGCTCCAGGGACCATAGGGAATATGGAGGTCACTGCTCCAGGGACCATAGGGAATATGGAGGTCACTGCTCCAGGGACCATAGGGAATATGGAGGTCACTGCTCCAGAGACCATAGGGAATATGGAGATCACTGCTCCAGGGACCATAGGGAATATGGAGGTCACTGCTCCAGGGACCATAGGGAATATGGAGGTCACTGCTCCAGGGACCATATGGAATATGGAGGTCACTGCTTTTGACCAGAGACAATAGGGAATATGGAGGTCACTGCTCCAGAGACCATAGGGAATATGGAGGTCACTGCTCCAGAGACCACAGGGAATATGGAGGTCACTGCTCCAGGGACCATAGGGAATATGGAGGTCACTGCTCCAGAGACCATAGGGAATATGGAGGTCACTGCTCCAGGGACCATAGGGAATATGGAGGTCACTGCTCCAGGGACCATAGGGAATATGGAGGTCACTGCTCCAGGGACCATAGGGAATATGGAGGTCACTGCTCCAGAGACCATAGGGAATATGGAGGTCACTGCTCCAGGGACCATAGGGAATATGGAGGTCACTGCTCCAGGGACCATAGGGAATATGGAGGTCACTGCTCCAGGGACCATAGGGAATATGGAGGTCACTGCTTTTGACCAGAGACAATAGGGAATATGGAGGTCACTGCTCCAGGGACCATAGGGAATATGGAGGTCACTGCTCCAGGGACCATAGGGAATATGGAGGTCACTGCTCCAGGGACCATAGGGAATATGGAGGTCACTGCTCCAGAGAACATAGGGAATATGGAGGTCACTGCTCCAGGGACCATAGGGAATATGGAGTTCACTGCTCCAGGGACCATAGGGAATATGGAGGTCACTGCTCCAGGGACCATAGGGAATATGGAGGTCACTGCTTTTGACCAGAGACAATAGGGAATATGGAGGTCACTGCTCCAGAGACCATAGGGAATATGGAGGTCACTGCTCCAGAGAACATAGGGAATATGGAGGTCACTGCTCCAGAGACCATAGGGAATATGGAGGTCACTGCTCCAGAGACCACAGGGAATATGGAGGTCACTGCTCCAGGGAATATAGGGAATATGGAGGTCAATGCTTTTAACTAGGGACCATAGGGAATATGGAGGGGGCCTTTTCTTCACTGCTGAGGGTAGAACACTAGAAGCCTTAATAATGGAACATGATTTGGGTGAATTTATGTTGTTTTTCGGACATAAACATCTTTGTTGCTATCGACCGAGACAGTTAGCAAACAAGCCCTTCTGTCCCCCAAAGTCCCCAAAATCACATTACAGTTAGTGGGTCAGTTCCAACTGACACCTAATCACTGAGTCGTGACCTACTTTTGACCAGAGGCCTGTTCAAACCCTATGGGTCCTGTTCAAACCCTATGGGTCCTGTCAAACCCTATGGGTCCTGTTCAAACCCTATGGGTCCTGTTCAAACCCTATGGGTCCTGTTCAAACCCTATTGGTCCTGTTCAAACCCTATGGGCCGTGTTCAAACCCTATGGGTCCTGTTCAAACCCTATGAGCCCTGTTCAAACCCTATGGGTCCTGTTCAAACCCTATGGGCCCTGTTCAAACCCTATGGGTCCTGTTCAAACCCTATGGGCCCTGTTCAAACCCTATGGGCCCTGTTCAAACCCTATGGGTCCTGTTCAAACCCTATGAGCCCTGTTCAAACCCTATGGGTCCTGTTCAAACCCTATGAGCCCTGTTCAAACCCTATGGGTCCTGTTCAAACCCTATGGGCCCTGTTCAAACCCTATGGGCCCTGTTCAAAACCTATGGGCCCCGGTCAAAAGTAGTGTACTAAATAGGGAATAGGGTGCCATTTTGGAAGCACACACTCAGTGTGCGAGGACGTTCGTATAACAGATCAATACTGTGTTGTCTACTGTGATGTCACAGCTGTCGTGTGTATGTGGATTGTCAAGGCCATAAGAACACAGAAGTCACTTATATTAATCAAAGTGCCAGTTGCTATCGACTGTAGTCAACGGCTTGTATTGTACCCATCCAACGTCCCTCTGTCCGTCCCTCTGTCCGTCCGTCTGTTCGTTTGTCCGTGCTTCCTGTTGTAGTCAGCGGCGTGTATTGTACCCATCCAATGTCCCTCTGTCCGTCCCTCTGTCCGTCCGTCTGTTCGTTTGTCCGTGCTTCCTGTTGTAGTCAACGGCTTGTATTGTACCCATCCAACGTCCCTCTGTCCGTCCCTCTGTCCGTCCGTCTGTTCGTTTGTCCGTGCTTCCTGTTGTAGTCAACGGCTTGTATTGTACCCATCCAATGTCCCTCTGTCCGTCCGTCTGTTCGTCCGTCTGTTCGTCCTTCTGTCCATCCCTCTGTTCGTCCGTCTGTGCTTCCTGTTGAAGTCCGTGGTTTGTAATCACCCATGTAGACAGCCACCCAATGTGTCATTTGAGTTGATCTCTCGGCATGTATAGACACCTAAAGACTCTGTTCATCTCTCTGCAATAGTCCATGGCTTGTAGTCACTGTATAAATAGACAATGTTTCAGTGGTTCTCTCTCCAATAGTCTTTGGCTTGTAGTCACTGTATAAATAGACAATGTTTCAGTGGTTCTCTCTCCAATAGTTATTGTAGTCACTGTATAAATAGACAATGTTTCAGTGGTTCTCTCTCCAATAGTCCTTGGCTTGTAGTCACTGTATAAATAGACAATGTTTCAGTGGTTCTCTCTCCAATAGTTATTGTAGTCACTGTATAAATAGACAATGTTTCAGTGGTTCTCTCTGCAATAGTTATTGTAGTCACTGTATAAATAGACAATGTTTCAGTGGTTCTCTCTCCAATAGTTATTGTAGTCACTGTATAAATAGACAATGTTTCAGTGGTTCTCTCTGCAATAGTAATTGTAGTCACTGTGTAAATAGACAATGTTTCAGTGGTTCTTTCTGCAATAGTAATTGTAGTCACTGTGTAAATAGACAATGTTTCAGGGGTTCTCTCTGCAATAGTCCTTGGCTTGTAATCACTGTATAAATAGACAATGTTTCAGTGGTTCTCACTGCAATAGTTCTTGTAGTCACTGTGTAAATAGACAATGTTTCAGTGGTTCTCTCTCCAATAGTAATTGTAGTCACTGTATAAATAGACAATGTTTCAGTGGTTCTCTCTGCAATAGTAATTGTAGTCACTGTGTAAATAGACAATGTTTCAGTGGCACTCACTCCAATAGTTCTTATATACCCGGACAAAAACCTCCCAACCTTACCATATTCTTAATGTCACATTTTCTTTAAATCTGAAAGCTGAAGCTGGGACACTCCCAGTGCATTTCATTCTGCCAACGGACCTAGGCCTTTTTAACAGTTACACCATCTGTGTATTGATTTGTGTAAAAACATTTCCAGGATTTGGGACTGTAGTCTAGGTTGATCAGTCACTATATTCTAGGTTGATCAGTCACTATATTCTAGGTTGATCAGTCACTATATTCTAGGTTGATCAGTCACTATATTCTCAGTTGATCAGTCACTATAGTCTAGGTTGATCAGTCACTATAGTCTAGGTTGATCAGTCACTATAGTCTATGGTTGATCAGTCACTATAGTCTATGGTTGATCAGTCACTATATTCTAGGTTGATCAGTCACTATATTCTAGGTTGATCAGTCACTATATTCTAGGTTGATATTCTAGGTTGTCACTATATTCTAGGTTGATCAGTCACTATAGTCTAGGTTGATCAGTCACTATAGTCTAGGTTGATCAGTCACTATAGTCTATAGTTGATCAGTCACTATAGTCTAGGTTGATCAGTCACTATAGTCTACAGTTGATCAGTCACTATAGTCTATGGTTGATCAGTCACTATAGTCTATGGTTGATCAGTCACTATAGTCTAGGTTGATCAGTCACTATAGTCTATAGTTGATCAGTTACTATAGTCTATAGTTGATCAGTTACTATAGTCTATGGTTGATCAGCCACTATAGTCTATGTTGATCAGTCACTATAGTCTATGGTTGATCAGTCACTATAGTCTATGGTTGATCAGTCACTATATTCTAGGTTGATCAGTCACTATAGTCTATAGTTGATCAGTCACTATAGTCTATGGTTGATCAGTTACTATAGTCTATGGTTGATCAGTCACTATAGTCTACTGTTGATCAGTCACTATAGTCTACTGTTGATCAGTCACTATAGTCTATGGTCGATCAGTCACTATAGTCTATGGTTGATCAGTCACTATAGTCTATGGTTGATCAGTCACTATAGTCTATGGTTGATCAGTCACTATAGTCTATGGTTGATCAGTCACTATAGTCTATAGTTGATCAGCCGCATCGTAGTTATAAATGATGTGGTTAACTGTATATGGATAATGGGGAACATTCTGCTGCCCTTTTCATTGACCTGTTAAAGGCTTTTGATACTGTTGATCACTCACTGCTAATTTAGGGTCTTTCCTTATTTGGCCTAGACCAGACTGCATGTAACTGGTTTAAACATGTATTGATATATATATATATATATATATATAACTCAGTGTGTCTCTACTGATGATGTTCGATCAGGTTTCCTGGATAATTACGAAAGGTGTCCCGCAGGGATCGATTCTGGGTCCTGTTCTTTTTACTGTTTACATTAATTAACAATATCGACTTGTAACCTGCACTTGTATGCCGGTGATGCTGTTGTGTATTCTATTGCCCCGCGACGGTTGACCAGACTCTAACTGAACTACAGTCTGCCTTCAATATATTACAGAGAAACTGAATTGACCTGAAATTAGTATTGAATGCAGGTAAAACTCATTATATGTTGTTCTCTAGAGAGCGTCAAAATAACTCTGATGATTTAATGTCCTTTGGATAGTGTCCATATTGATCGTGTCCCTGCTTACAAATGTCTGGGCATCTGGATAGATGAAAAGCTGTCTTTTAAAAAGCATATTGATGAGTTAGTAAAGTAGCTGAGACTAAAAATTGGCTTATTTTATAGAAATAGGTCCCGCCTCTCTCTACATAGTAGAAAGCAGATTATTCAATCAACGTTCCTATAGGGGATAGACTATGGCAACATCATCAATATTAAATCAGCTGCCACTTCATTATAGCTGACAGATGCAGTTTATCATAGCACACCGGATTTATTATGGCCGACCAATTTTAGTACTCATCGCTGCATTCTCTAACCGGGAAGTTGCTTGGCCCTCTGTGATGTCATCACTGCATTCTCTAACCGGGAAGTTGCTTGGCCCTCTGTGATGTCATCACTGCATTCTCTAACCGGGAAGTTGCTTGGCCCTCTGTGATGTCATCACTGCATTCTCTAACCGGGAAGTTGCTTGGCCCTCTGTGATGTCATCACTGCATTCTCTAACCGGGAAGTTGGTTGGCCCTCTCTGATGTCATCACTGCATTCTCTAACCGGGAAGTTGCTTGGCCCTCTGTGATGTCATCACTGCATTCTCTAACCGGGAAGTTGCTTGGCCCTCTGTGATGTCATCACTGCATTCTCTAACCGGGAAGATGGTTGACCCTCTGTGATGTCACAGAGATTGATACATCGCTATGTTTTCATTTATAAAAGCCCTTTTACAAAAATGTCCCACTGTACATCTTTACTAAAATTCAGACATACGACTTACTACACCTGGTCTCAGGGATGGTTAAATCTGGAAATTCCTATGGTCTCTACTGACTTAGGTAAATCAGCTTTTAGTTTTCTTGCACCTTATTTGTGGCACAATTGTCAAAATATTCTTAAATGTGATGTTCTGGTGTCTCTAGGTCAATTCAGAAAAGCTGATTGTGGACCTTATTACTGATGAATGTGTTTGGGTATTTTGAATTCATATTGATGTGTGTATTTCTGTAATTCAGGGCTCATCTGTAAAAGAGACCTTGGTCTCAGTGTGACTCCCTGATAACAAAAGGTTAAATAAATAAAAATAAATGATGAGATTGGAGAACACATTGGGAGGAATCTTAGACCATTCCTCCATACAGACTCTTTCCAGATCCTTGATATCCTTCCTCTGCCTGGTCACATGTGAATCCATGTGACCTTCATAGAGAATATGTTGGCATTTTAAATACAGCCCAATGTATATTGGTCCATGTGACTAGGGAAAGCATTAGGGTCCATGTGACTAGGAAAAGCATTAGGATCCATGTGACTAGGGAAAGCATTAGGGTCCATGTGACTAGGGAAAGCATTAGGGTCCATGTGACTAGGGAAAGCATTAGGGTCCATGTGACTAGGAAAAGCATCAGGGTCCATGTGACTAGGGAAAGCATTAGGGTCCATGTGACTAGGGAAAGCATTAGGGTCCATGTGACTAGGGAAAGCATTAGGGTCCATGTGACTAGGGAAAGCATTAGGGTCCATGTGACTAGGGAAAGCATTAGGGTCCATGTGACTAGGGAAAGCATTAGGGTCCATGTGACTAGGGAAAGCATTAGGGTCCATGTGACTAGGGAAAGCATTAGGGTCATTAGGGTCCATGTGACTAGGGAAAGCATTAGGGTCCATGTGACTAGGGAAAGCATTAGGGTCCATGTGACTAGGAAAAGCATCAGGGTCCATGTGACTAGGGAAAGCATTAGGGCCCATGTGACTAGGGAAAGCATTAGGGTCCATGTGACAAGAGGGAAAGCATTAGGGTCCATGTGACTAGGGAAAGCATTAGGGTCCATGTGACTAGGGAAAGCATTAGGGTCCATGTGACTAGGGAAAGCATTAGGGTCCATGTGACTAGGGAAAGCATTAGGGTCCATGTGACTAGGGAAAGCATTAGGGTCATTAGGGTCCATGTGACTAGGGAAAGCATTAGGGTCCATGTGACTAGGGAAAGCATTAGGGTCCATGTGACTAGGGAAAGCATTAGGGTCCATGTGACTAGAGAAAGCATTAGGGTCCATGTGACTAAGGAAAGCATTAGGGTCCATGTGACTAGGGAAAGCATTAGGGTCCATGTGACTAGGGAAAGCATTAGGGTCCATGTGACTAGGGAAAGCATTAGGTCATTATGGTCCATGTGACTAGGGAAAGCATTAGGGTCCATGTGACTAGGGAAAGCATTAGAATCCATGTGACTAGGGAAAGCATTAGGGTCCATGTGACTAGGGAAGCATTAGGGTCCATGTGACTAGGGAAGCATTAGGATCCATGTGACTAGGGAAAGCATTAGGGTCCATGTGACTAAGGGAAAGCATTAGGGTCCATGTGACTAGGGAAAGCATTAGGGCCCATGTGACTGGAGAAAGCATTAGGGTCCATGTGACTAGGGAAAGCATAAGGGTCCATGTGACTAGGGAAAGCATTAGGGTCCATGTGACTAGAGAAAGCATTAGGGCCATTAGGGTCCACGTGACTAGAGAAAGCATTAGGGTCCATGTGACTAGGGAAAGCATTAGGGTCCATGTGACTAGGGAAAGCATTAGGGTCCATGTGACTAGGGAAAGCATTAGGGTCATTAGGGTCCATGTGACTAGGGAAATCATTAGGGTCCATGTGACTAGGGAAAGCATTAGGGTCCATGTGACTAGGGAAAGCATTAGGGTCATTAGGGTCCATGTGACTAGGGAAATCATTAGGGTCCATGTGACTAGGGAAAGCATTAGGGTCCATGTGACTAGGGAAAGCATTAGGGTCCATGTGCCTAGAGAAAGCATTAGGGTCCATGTGACTAGGGAAAGCATTAGGGTCCATGTGACTAGGGAAAGCATTAGGGTCCTTGTGACTAGGGAAAGCATTAGGGTCCATGTGACTAGGAAAGCATTAGGGTCCATGTGACTAGGGAAAGCATTAGGGTCCATGTGACTAGGGAAAGCATTAGGGTCCATGTGACTAGGGAAAGCATTAGGGGGTCATTAGGGTCCATGTGACTAGGGAAAGCTTTAGGGTCCATGTGACTAGGGAAAGCATTAGGGTCCATGTGACTAGGGAAAGCATTAGGGTCCATGTGACTAGGGAAACATTAGGGTCCATGTGACTAGGGAAAGCATTAGGGTCCATGTGACTAAGGAAAGCATTAGGGTCCATGTGACTAGGGAAAGCATTAGGGTCCATGTGACTAGGGAAAGCATTAGGGTCCATGTGACTAGGGAAAGCATTAGGGTCCATGTGACTAGGGAAAGCATTAGGGTCCATGTGACTAGGGAAAGCATTAGGGTCCATGTGACTAGGGAAAGCATTAGGGTCATTAGGGTCCATGTGACTAGGGAAAGCATTAGGGTCCATGTGACTAGGGAAAGCATTAGGGTCCATGTGACTTGGGGAAAGCATTAGGGTCCATGTGACTAGATGGGAAAGCATTAGGGTCCATGTGACTAGGGAAAGCATTAGGGTCCATGTGACTAGGGAAAGCATTAGGGCCCATGTGACTGGAGAAAGCATTAGGGTCCATGTGACTAGGGAAAGCATTAGGGTCCATGTGACTAGGGAAAGCATTAGGGTCATTAGGGTCCATGTGACTAGGGAAAGCATTAGGGTCCATGTGATTGGGGAAAGCATTAGGGTCCATGTGACTAGGGAAAGCATTAGGGTCATTAGGGTCCATGTGACTAGGGAAAGCATTAGGGTCCATGTGACTAGGGAAAGCATTCGGGTCCATGTGATTGGGGAAAGCATTAGGGTCCATGTGATTGGGGAAAGCATTAGGGTCCATGTGATTGGGAAAGCATTAGGGTCCATGTGATTGGGGAAAGCATTAGGGTCCATGTGACTTCCCCATCAGGAGAACCTCTTCCATGACTTGCAGAGTATTTTCTGAATGACTGGGTTCTGGTCAAACGTAATGGACTAAAATATCCATATACTGTAGGTTCATCCATGTTCATATATAGGCCCACATCCCTGTCTTTTCAGAAAGACCTCTTCCCTGACTTGCAGACTAGAATCTTCTGGAATGCTCGTCTGAAGTCCTGGTTGAAGATGGTGTAGATGACGGGGTTGAGGGAGCTGTTGACGTAGCCTATCCAGAAGAAGAACTTAAAAAGAGACTGGGGGATCTCACACGGCGCCCGGCACACTCCATACAGGCTGTAAGCAGATCAAATACGATCAATTAATCAATCAATCAATCAATCAATCCATACATTAAACTAACAGTTGGCTACCACCTGGCTGTAGTCAAACCATTTAAATTTTTTGAAGCATTTAGTTGTCGTCCCAAATGCCACCGCCCTGATCTCTACAAAGGACCCTACTAAATATAGATGGACACGACCTTAGAGTGAAATCTCACCACACCGACCTTACAGTAAAAAAAAAACACACAATCAAATGACTTAAGAAGCTAAAAAAAAAACTACAGGTAAACAACGAGCGATGCGAGACAAATAATTGGCTCAATGGTGTCTGCTCCTCTTACCTGATGGGGAAAGCTGTTACAGAACTCTGGAGCTTTGGAAAACTTTGTATTACAGTATTACTGTGTAGAATACATAGTAGAAATACAGAGTAGAAACCAGTAGAAACACAGTAGAAAAACAGTAGAAACCAGTAGAATCAGTAGAAACACAGTAGAAACCAGTAGAATCAGTAGAAACACAGTAGAAACCAGTAGAAAAACAGAAACCAGTAGAACACAGAAACACAGTAGAAAACGAGTAGAAACACAGTAGAAACACAGTAGAAACACAGAAACACAGTAGAAACACAGTAGAAACCAGTAGAAACACAATAGAAACACAGTAGAAACCAGTAGAAACACAGTAGAAACACAGAAACACAGTAGAAACACAGAAACACAGAAACACAGTAGAAACCAGTAGAAACACAATAGAAACACAGTAGAAACACAGTAGAAACCAGTAGAAACACAGTAGAAACACAGTAGAAACCAGTAGAAACACAATAGAAACACAGTAGAAACACAGAAACACAGTAGAAACACAGAAACACGGTAGAAACACAAACACAGTAGAAACACAGTAGAAACCAGTAGAAAGACAATATAAACACAATAGAAACACAGTAGAAACACAGTAGAAACACAGAAACACAGAAACACAGTAGAAACACAGAAACCAGTAGAAACACAGAAACACAGTAGAAACACAAACACAGAAACACAGTAGAAACACAATAGAAACACAGTAGAAACACAGTAGAAACACAAACACAGAAATACAGTAGAGACACAGTAGAAACACAAACACAGAAACACAGTAGAAACACAATAGAAACACAGTAGAAACACAGTAGAAAACAGTAGAAACACAGAAACACAGTAGAAACACAGAAACCAGTAGAAACACAGTAGAAACACAGAAACACAGTAGAAACACAATAGAAACACAGTAGAAACCAGTAGAAACACAACAGAAACACAGAAACACAGTAGAAACACAGTAGAAACACAGAAACACAGTAGAAACACAGTAGAAACACAGTAGAAACACAGAAACACACAGTAGAAACACAGAAACACAGTAGAAACACAGAAACCAGTAGAAACACAGTAGAAACACAGAAACACAGTAGAAACACAGAAACACAGTAGAAACACAGTAGAAACACAGTAGAAACACAGTAGAAACACAGTAGAAACACAATAGAAACACAATAGAAACACAGTAGAAACACAGAAACACAGTAGAAACACAGAAACACAGTAGAAACACAGTAGAAACACAGTAGAAACACAGTTAAAACACAGAAACCAGTAGGAACACAGTAGAAACACAGAAACACAGTAGAAACACAGTAGAAACACAGTAGAAACACAGAAACACAGTAGAAACACAGTAGAAACACAATAGAAACACAGTAGAAACACAGTAGAAACACAGAAACACAGTAGAAACACAGAAACCAGTAGAAACACAGAAACACAGTAGAAACACAGTAGAAACCAGTAGAAACACAATAGAAACACAGTAGAAACACAGTAACACAGAAACACAGTAGAAACACAATAGAAACACAGTAGAAACACAGTAGAAACACAGTAGAAACACAGAAACACAGTAGAAACACAGAAACACAGTAGAAACACAGAAACACAGTAGAAACACAGAAACACAGTAGAAACACAGTAGAAACACAGTAGAAACCAGTCGAAACACAATAGAAACACAATAGAAACACAGTAAAAACACAGAAACACAGTAGAAACACAATAGAAACCCAGTAGAAACACAGTAGAAACACAGTAGAAAGACAGAAACACAGTAGAAACACAGTAGAAACACAGAAACACAGTAGAAACACAGTAGAAACACAGTAGAAACCAGTAGAAACACAATAGAAACACAGTAGAAACCAGTAGAAACACAGTAGAAACACAGTAGAAACACAGAAACACAGTAGAAACACAGAAACAAGGTAGAAACACAGTAGAAACCAGTAGAAACACAATAGAAACACAGTAGAAACACAGTAGAAACACAGTAGAAACACAGAAACACAGTAGAAACACAGCAGAAACACAGAAACACAGTAGAAACACAGAAACACAGTAGAAACACAGAAACACAGTAGAAACACAGAAACACAGTAGAAACACAGAAACACAGTAGAAACACAGTAGAAACACAGTAGAAACACAGAAACACAGTAGAAACACAGTAGAAACACAGAAACACAGTAGAAACACAGTAGAAACCAGTAGAAACACAGTAGAAACACAGTAGAAACCAGTAGAAACACAGTAGAAACACAGAAACACAGTAGAAACACAGTAGAATACCTGTAGCTGAAGAAGAAGGGGAACCAGCAGATCACGAAGACTCCCATCACCACCGCCAAGACGAAGGTAAACCTCTTCTCCCTCGCCGCTGTTATTTTCTTCCTGTTGACGGTGCTCCGCCGTTTCCTACGGGACGAAAACAGCTCGATGGACTTAGAGCTGGCACGCGACTTCTTGCTCTCTGAGCGTTTGGACGAAGCCAAGCTGCTCTTCCTGCTTCCTGTAGACTTCCTTCTCTCTGAAGGTTTGGAATCCTTCTTGTCGTCATGGTGGTGGTGGTGGTGGTGGTGATGCTGATGGGAAGAGGAAGAGGAATGGGAATGTTTTTTGGCGGATGTGGGTTTTTCGTCCGACGAGCTGCTGTCGTCAAAGTCGTCTCCATCGTCGGGGTCGGGGTTAATTTGGGTTCGTTGGGTAACATCCCCTGTGGCACCGGCGTCTTCTGCTGGCTCTGGCAGTGCCCGTTCTCCCGGGCAAATCCTCCACCGCTACCGTTTTCCTTCAGAGATCCTCCGCACCCCTCCTCCTCGCCCCCCTGCCCTAACCCGTTAAAGTGTAACGGGGCAGTTCCGTTGTCCTCCACCTCTCTCTTCTTCTCCGACATGGTCCTCGTCCGCGTCTTAGCAACCTGGTAGATCCTGATCAGAAGAAGATTCATCAATTACATTTAGTCACGCATAACACTAGATAGTATACTAGATAGGGGAACAGGGTTCCATTTAGCCCTACACACTAGATAGTATACTAGATACTAGATGCACTAGAAGTGCACTACATTAGGTGGGTTTAATTAAAGGGGGGGGGGGGAAGTCAACTCACCTGATGTACACTAGTATCATGATAACGCAGGGAGCGAAGAAGGATCCTATGCTGGAGTAGAGAATATACCAGGTCTCATCGTTCAGCCGACACTGAGGACTGATCTCCCCTCCGCTGCTCCTGTCCATGGAGATCAACGGCGGAAAGGAAATAACGGCCGAGATCAGCCAGACCACCACGATCATCCCGTTTAGCCGTGTAGGAGTCCGCTTCTGGTTGTATTCTATCGCCTGGGTGATCGACCAGTAACGATCGAGACTGATAGCGCACAGGTGAACTATAGACGACGTGCAAAAGAGGACGTCCAACGCCAAGTAGATGTCGCACCAAACTTTCCCGAAGAACCAGTAGCCCATGAGTTCGTTAGCTAAAGAGAAAGGCATGACGAGAGTAGCCACTAGGATGTCCGCGCTGGCCAGGGACACCAGAAAGAGGTTCTGAGGCGGTTTGAGAGCGCGGCTGGTCAACACCGCGATGACCACCAGCACGTTGCCCACAATGGTAAACAGGATGAGAAAGCCCACGACTACCGTCAGTCCGGTTATGGAGAGGAGAGAGTACTCACTGTCCCCGGTAGCCGAGGAGTTGGTGTATGTGCTATTCCGCTCGTCCACCACCCCGGAGAAATTCAAGAAATCCATTATTTTAATTAACCACTCATGCACGAGGGTAAAAACAAAGAAAATAAAAAATTCAGGGAAATAATGTCTTATTCGCTAGCACACATCCGCGAAGGGTTAGTTATATTTCACATGTCTTTGGAGAAAACGCTGAAATCACACCGTCCCTTTTCCCTTCTCTCTCAGCCCTCTCTCTCTCTCTCTCTCTCCCACCTGCCTCTTATATTCAGCGTTGTCATCTCCAATCTGCTCCGAGACAGAAACGGACTAAATCAGAACAGTATTCAAAAATACTCCGAAGACAACCTGTCATAGGTGTTAAGATTCGACATAACTTAATCACCAGCAGGACAAATCAGTTAGATCCCATCCACGCGTCCTCGGCGGGTAGTAAATGTCCTCCTCCCTGCTGCATCCTGGAGCTGCTACACCGAGTGTCCTGCTCGAGAGGATTGTAATATCCACGTGCTGTTCGCATTTAAACTCACCCGGGAGCGGGAAGAGAGAGAGGAGATAGAGAGGGTGGGGTGTCATGACCCGTGTTAATTGATACCACATATATATACCGCACCAGTTGATGTAGTTACTGTCATGTGTGAAGACCAGCTATTAGTGTGTGTGCTGTATTGGAGGGCCTAAACTCAACTTTAAAACACTTAATAAATATCTAAAAATTTTGTGAAAATCTAATTCTGACTTGAGACTGTGAGAGATGGTAGATGATGTCAGTGCTCAATGATTGCCAGACAGTTTAAGTCCCAAATGCCCACCCCCTCCCTTTTCCCCACATATACAGTGCACTGCTTTTGCTCAGAGACCATCATATTTAATCCACGTTGTGTATTATCAGTAGGTGTCTCTCTGTCCCGAGCTGTCAAAACGGAACAGACTGGCGCATCGCAGAACGTTTCATTCCAAGACGAATGCGTCGAGGTGTGTCTCCTCCTCGCGTACATCGCAGACTGCATCGGTTTGTTCCGTCCACTCGCTGGAGGTCACTATAGTAAAGGCGGCTATTCCCCGGACCGGAGAGAGGAGATGATTCGACACCGTAACGGGCCGGTAATATATAACTCAAGTGTAAACATGAAACATGAGAACCAAATACATGGTCTACCGCTGCGTTTATCTGTTGATTAAAACCTGTTCGTTCAGCCGAGTCACAGTCCGACAGCATAATAAATCTCCCCGTCCACACACACACACACACACACACACACACACACACACACACACACACACACACACACACACACACACACACACACACACACACACACACACACACACACACACACACACACACACACACACACACACACACACACACACACACACTGAATAATTGATAGAAACGAGTAGCTGCCTGACGCTGACCTTGCCTCGTCAGGGAAATATATGAGTACATAGTCGCGGGAATTCATTTTTTTTTTTTTTGCCAGCTGAAAAAGTCTGTGTCAGTCCGCTAATACAGGACTAGTAAAGGCCCAGCACCCTACTTTTGTGAATATATATATATATATATTCGTGTTTAACAACATTTGTAAATTGAGTCTGATAAATATCTGTATAAAACATTTCATCTGATCATACTTGTGGAATATAAAAATTCTCGCGTGATATACATTTTTCAGTTTCTTGAAATACTTAACAAACAGCAACTTATCCCTATGTGAAAATTGATTTGGGCTCGTTGGAAAACAGCCCGGTGGTCGGCGTCTTCTGCTGGCTCTGGCAGCGCACGTTCTCGGGGCAAGCCCTGAACTATTCATTCCTTCTTTAGTAGACCCTTGCATCCAGAACAACTGAGGGCATAGTGATTGCTTTGTTTTTTGTCATAGTGGTGCACCCGTGGAATCTACCCCACAACCCTCATCACTGCAAGTGCCACGCGCTACCATGACATCATCACATCACATCGTCACAAACCCCTTGATGTTCTCAGTTACTGGACTGTGTGTCGTCATGGTGATGGAAGGTCTAGGTACAAACCTAGATGACCAGACTATGTACAATACAGGATGGTCAATTCATATGGCACAATATTATTTTACATGTTATTTTTTTAATAAAATAAAAATATTTAATTTGATGTCTTTGCCCCTAACTTTTCACCTTTTGATGTAACTGTTTTGAGGACAGGGACAGAGACAGAGACAGAGACAGAGACAGAGACAGAGACAGAGACAGGGACAGGGACAGAGACAGAGACAGGGACAGGGACAGAGACAGAGACAGGGACAGGGACAGGGACAGGGACAGAGACAGGGACAGAGACAGAGACAGAGACAGGGACAGGGACAGGGACAGGGACAGAGACAGAGACAGAGACAGGGACAGAGACAGGGACAGGGACAGAGACAGAGACAGAGACAGAGACAGGGACAGGGACAGGGACAGAGACAGAGACAGAGACAGAGACAGAGACAGGGACAGGGACAGAGACAGGGACAGAGACAGAGACACAGGGACAGAGACAGGGACAGAGACAGAGACAGAGACAGGGACAGGGGGACAGGGACAGAGACAGAGACAGGGACAGAGACAGGGAGGGACAGAGACAGGAGGGACAGAGACAGAGACAGGACAGGGACAGAGACAGGACAGGGACAGAGACAGAGACAGAGGGACAGAGACAGAGACAGAGACAGAGACAGAGACAGAGACAGAGACAGAGACAGGACAGAGACAGGGACAGAAACAACTGTAACAATTCCAACTATTGAATCCTGCAAGATACTATTCTTAAGTATAAACTGGGTGGTTTGAGCCCTGAATGCTGATTGGCTGACAGCTGTGTTATATCAGACCGTATACCACAGTATGAAAAAAACACTTATTTTTTTACTGCTCTAATTACATTGGCTAACAGTTCATAATAGAAAAAAGGCACCTCGGGGTTTGTGATATATGGCCAATATACCACGGCTAGGGCTGTTCTTGGGCACACGCAATGCGGACACAGCCCTTAGCCGTGGTATATTGGCCATATACCACACCCCCTCGGGCCTTATTGCTTAATTATACAACTGCCTTTTTTTTTTTTTTTGCCGAAGCAGATCAACATCAACAGCATCCTTCCAGAAACCCCTGGACCCATTCCAGTTCACATAACGCCCCAACAGATCCACAGATGACCCAATCTCAATCACACTCCACACTGTCTTTTCTCACCTGGACAAAAGGAAAACCTACGTGAGAATGCTATTCATTGACTACAGCTCAGGATTCAACACCATAGTGCCCACGAAGCTCATCACTAAGATAAGGATCCTGTGACTAAATACCTCCCTCTGCAACTGGATCCTGGACTTCCTGACGGGCCGCCCCCAGGTGGTGAGGGTAGGCAACAACACTTCTGCCACGCTGATCCTCAACACGGGGGCCCCTCAGGGTGTGTACTTAGTCCCCTCCTGTATTCTCTGTTCACCACGACTGCGTGGTGAAACACGACTCCAACACCATCATTAAGTTTGCTGACGACACAACAGTGGTTGGCCTGATCACCGACAATGATGAGACAGCCTGTAGGAAGGAGGTCAGAGACCTGTCTGTGTGTTGCCAGGACAACAACCTCTCCCTCAATGTGAGCAAGACAAAGGAGCTGATCGTGGACTACAGGAAAAGGCAGGACGAACAGGCCCCTATTAACATCGACAGGGCTGTAGTGGAGCGAGTTTAGAGTTTCAAGTTCCTTGGTGTCCACATCACCAACAAACTATCATGGTCCAAACACACCAAGACAGTCGTGAAGAGGGCACGACAAAACCTTTTCCCCCTCAGGAGACTGAAAAGATTTGGCATGGGTCCTCAGATCCTCAAAAGTTCTACAGCTGCACCATCGAGCAGCCTGAACGGTTGCATCCCAGCCTGGCTACTGCTCGGCATCTGACCTGCAGAGGGTAGTGCGTACGGCCCAGTACATCACTGGAGCCAAGCTTCCTGCCATCCAGGACCTATATAAAGGCTGTGTCAGTGGAAGGCCCATAAAATTGTCAGAGACTCCAGTCACCCAAGTCATAGATTGTTTCTCTGCTACCGCACAGCAAGCGGTACCGGAGCGCCAAGTCATGGACCAAAAAGCTCTAACCAGAATAGAAAGAGGAGTGGGAGGCCTCGTTGCACAACTGAGCAAGAGGACAAGTACATTAGAGTGTCTAGTTTGATAGACAGACGCCTCACAAGTCCTCAACTGACAGCTTTATTAAATAGTACTCGCAAAACACCGGTCTCAACGTCAAGAGTGGCGACTCTGTGCTTTTTCTTACTGACCCAAAACTTTTAATGGCAGTGATATATTTCTTTATAATTCAGATTTTTCAGATATTTTTCTTCAGCACACAGCAGGAAGAAGGGGTATTATGGTTATATTCAGCACAACAGCCACTAGCTGCAAAAATGCTGATTCTTTGTGTGGGGTTATGGCATTATCAGTGCTTGTCAAATTGTGAATGAGAGACTGATTTTTTTTGTTTTTTGTGCACAGCCGTGTACAGACAGCCGATGTACAACCTGCCGTGTACAGACAGTGTGTACGAACAGCCGTGTACAGACAGAGTGTACAGACAGCCATGTACAGACAGTGTGTACAGACAGCGTGTACAGACAGTGATAATACGCAGCGTGTACGAACGGCGTGTACGAACTGGCGTGGCTGGCGGCGTGTACAGCGGCGTGACCAAACAGGTAATGCTGCAGCCGGTGTGTGCAAACAGTGTGTACAGGCAGTGTGTACAGACAGCGTGTACCCAGACGGCGTGTACAGACGCGATGTACAGACAGTGTGTACAGACAG